>NW_020175186.1:5631213-5663650 GCF_003031525.2 Neophocaena asiaeorientalis asiaeorientalis
CGTGCCATTCAAGTTTTAGTGTTCTCTCACCTGCCCTTGGTATTAATCAGAAACTGTAACAGTTCACGGGTTCACCTACCCTTTCTACTGAGGTTTAAACTTAGTTTAGATGTGGCTATAGACTGCAAGCTCCTTGGATTTCCTTTGACAAGACTGCTTTACTCTCATGGAGACTTGAAAGCCTCCTGTTATCTTTAGGTACCCTGTGAGACATAGTCTCACTGCTCTCCTTGTGATACTTGTTGCTTAGGGGACTTGGGGCAAATTCTCAGGACTGAAAGTTTCCAGGAGATCTGATGTTTTCTTACCTCAGAATTTCCTTCCACATATACACACACAGAGAGGAAGGCCAACATCTTACCTTCTACATATCTATATCAGTGGTTCTCAAACCATGGCACAATGAACCACCTGGGCATTCTCTTTAAAATGTAAATTTGGTTCCATATTCCCCAACATTACAAGAAACCAGTTCTGATGTGGGAACTCAGTTGAATATCAGTGTAAACAAGAACCTCAGGGCATTCCTTCAAAGATGATACCACCCTCTGAGAAATATATATATTTTATCACATTATATATTATATTTATAATCTAAATCTTCCTGTTCAGATGCAAGGCAAGGATCCTCACAGTTCTGATTAAACCTTGTCCAGCCATCTCAAAAACAAAGGGTTTCTAGTTGTACTCCTCCTACACCTTTGAGACCACCATCATAATTTAAACAAAATCTAGAATGGAATGCTACAAATATTTTGCCATGATTGGACCTAAGTGTAGCAATTTTAGGGTGAATTAAAAGCCTGCCCCAACGTGCTCTTAAGCTGTAGTACCACTTGTTATCTGTAGCTGTCGCTATAGCTCTTTTGAACCTTTCTGCCTCCAACTCTTGCTCCCGTGGACTCATCTCACTACCCTTGTCAAAGGCGTCCGGTGGGTATTAAAGATCATGGCTACCTAACTGAAGATTTCTCCCAGATGTAATCGGGAGAATGGAAGAGCAACAAAATAGAGGGAATTATAAAAAAGAGCCAACAGCCATCCAAGAACTTGTCCACATAACAGGTACCACTGATTTGGCCATGTGTTTTTTGCATATTTGCCAAGCATCTTTGGGACCTTTCCCAAATCATCTTTGAGTACCTACTCCACAAATGGAAGGTTTTCCACCCTATGACAAAGTCTACCTTTGGGAGTTTTGAGAGCTGGTCAGGTAATCCGAGCAGATGTAGAATTGAAAGCACTCAGCCCCACACATACAGGCAAAGCAAATGAGAGGACAGCAGAGATTGCAGAGGGTAAAATGGCATCAGTGCTGGATGGGAGCAAATATTACATTAGAGTCTTTTAAACAGAAGGGTATTTATTTCATTGATCTGTTATGTGAAACTGAAGTTTCTTTTTTTGTTTGTTTAAGAAAACATTCCCACCCTGTCTCTTTTAACCTTTTATGCTCTAAGTACAGCCCCTCCCATACTTTTTCCCCAAACTAACCTGACATATTTAAATTTCCCTCCTTGCCCATGGAAAAGGCTGTGTGTCATTACCAAAAGCTGTTGTTTTCTCTTATTGTTGCCTCATCAAGCCTCACATATCAGATAATTTCTTAATCCCTGAGCCACTTTTGCCCAGGTTGCAAATTTTTCTAAATTTCTCTCTAGTCCTCTCTAATCCATGCTTAATTTCAGCTTCAGCACTAGCCTGAGTTAAAGTTCAAGACCTTTTTCTGGCTGAAGGAGAGGTTAAACACCAGTTAGGTTATACTTAGATTATGGCCCTGTGTGTGTGTGTGTGTGTGTGTGTGTGTGTGTGTCTGTGTGTGTGTGTATGTGAGAGAGAGAGAGAGGCCTACTGTGACTTTCAAAGTAAAATATAAATATTAATTTTTCTGAGAAGCCTTCCCAGCCTCCCAGAAATGCCAATTTTCCCTCCCCTGGGTTCCAAAAAACCTAGCTGATATCAATAACTAGCATTTACCGTGTCAGTAGTATAGCATGTTCAGTCTATGTCTGTATTTCTCAGTGTATTGCATGTTGAAGGCAGATGGCAGGCCTCATTCATCTTCATAATGTAGCTCCAATCAGGTATATAGCAGAAGCACAGTAAATGTTATAGGAATTAGAGGGGACTAAAGGCAGATTGTGACACAATCTATCTATCTAGTATTCCAGATATGTCATCTCTTTAGGGAAATTTTCTTTACATATATTTTCAGAATTATTAATAGTCATCAGTGATAAGAAGAGACATTGGATATCTTAAATAAGTAGAAAATAATATTGAGAATTTGCTAGTTGACTAGAAAAAGGAGAGTGAGAGAAGTGTGTCTCCTCTTAAAAGGATAATACCACCCTGGACTCAATGACTGTCATTCATAGTGAGACAGCTTAGCAGAAACCAGAAAGAATAATCCAAATTGGGACTGGAATGATAAATTAAGTATAAGCTGGTAAAACCTAATAGACAGAAGCAGCCTAAGTAGAATTATCCCACAAGTCATGTAAGCATGATCCAGTGGATATGAATCTGGGGTACAAGTGACCAGGGACACCCGATAAAGGGGAGGAGAGCTTGTATTATTGTTACAAAGAACATTATCCTGTGAATAGCATATTTTATGGCTTTGGTGATTGCCCTTGGTGAGTACAAAGCAGCCCTGGAGATTATTGTAGTAAACTTTGTCAATTTTTGGCTTTAGAACATTTAATCTATCTCTCATTATCTTACTTGCCTTTTATTCTCCCATCTGGAGGAATTTTCCTTTGGTTGTAGTCTTACTGCCTCCTCTGCTGCCTTCTGTTTACAGGGGCTGAGGTAAGCCATACCCTTCTGCTATTTGTCTCTTGAACAATCACATTACCTAAACCTTCTGATCATAGCTGTTCTGCCAGAATTTTGAATACTTAGAGAATATTTTGGAGGATCCCTTAAGAGTAGCTGTAAGGTAATCTTGGTGCCTGTTTTCTAACCCTTATCCTGCAACCATCCTGTACCTATCAAAATCTTTGAGTATAGCTCTCCCTATATATATGTATCAATATACATATATATGCACACATATAAACATTTTTTGTAGGGTAGCAAGCATCTGTTTCTGTTACTTGCAACCCAGAAACCTGTCTATCAAAGGTAGAATTTCCTGGTTTTTGAGTAAGGATTTGAGTGAAGAAACTTAAAATAAATCTCCCAAAATTATTCTAAATTTTCTGTGTTTTTGATGCTGCTGGCTGAAAAATTACCCAATAAATTTGGTCTGTGTTAATCTCTGTCATAGACTATCATTTATATAAAAGCCTTAAGGGGATTTCTGTTAGATAATATATTTTATTGAAAACAAACCTTCATGTGATGTGAGTCTTTATCCTGATCATTTTCTTGGTAAGAAATCCAATAGCTGTTGTTCTCCATTCGTGTCACAGATTAAAATCTAAATGTAAGGGAAACAGTAAGGAGATAAATTGGCCATGGGATGAATGTCTGTTTATTCAGTTAACCATCTCTTCTGGAAAACATTTTTGTTACCTCTAGGTTTTATATTGTTATAAAATATTGGGTAATGAACAACTTTTTGCCTTTTGCTTCTTTTTCCCCTATACTATTTTTAGGCTCATTCTTTAAAACATGGTAATACTGAGTTACAGTGTAATAAGAATCGTAAGACAGTTAAATATATTGTCAAATTATTTTGCAAAAGGGTTATACAAATTTATTATCTCTTTGGTAGTTTTTAAAACTACCTTTTCATTATACCTTCACTTTTTCTAAGTGTTTCATATTCTCTTCAATTTTTATAAAACAAATTTGATGCATAGAAGTGCTATCCTGGGAATTTGAATTACGTTGATTATTAGTGAGGCTGTCAACCACCACAGTCTCCTGTGGAAATGGTTAATGACCTTAAACCACTAAGACAGTGTTCCTTTTTATCGGGCTATAATTAGTCTCTTGAAATTTAGTCATCTCTCTCATCAGTCTGCTACCATCAACCAGTTGTCATGTATACTTTGTTCCAGGAAGCACCCATTCTGTAAGTTGTGCTGTCAACCTGAATTTGTGCCCTCTGGACACATCACTCTTGAATTTAATTACCAGAAAGGCCTGAGTTCCACTAGACGTATCATGACCTCTACACTGCCCCTGAAGACTCACCAGACTCTCTTTAAATCAGATTCTGGGCTATCCTTCAGTAAAGAGAAATATTTCTCAAATTTATTTCATCATAGAATTGTTAGTGATATTATCACAGTTATTATTCCATAGGGCCAGTATTCTATAGAACCCACATTAAGAATTGTTTAATAGCGTCTGGAAAGACTAATTCAGAACTTTATGAAGTCAATGTAAACGTTTGTTTGAGAATGACTGACCCACATTTTGGGTGAACTTTGTAATGTGTAATTACTTTAGGAAGTAATTTTCCCAAACTGTAATGATACACAGATACTTGTACAACTATCTCTTCATTCCTTATCCTACCTTGCTAAGGAAGTGATGGAAACCTGGACTTCCATTAGTTACATCTGATTCTGGTGTTCTACGGTTTCCTCCTCTTCCTGCTTATCTTCCCCTTCCACTTCCTCCCCCCTTCCTGTCCCCTCTTCCCCCTCTTCTACCTTCTTCCTCCTTGTTATAATAAATATCAAAGATGTTCTGATTCCCTTTCATGTGTCCAGACACTGTTTTTCCCCACATCACTCTGAACTGGGCTATTGATTTCTTATCTCTGAGCATTATTGTTTGCAGACTTTTCTCAGTCTTTACTTAAAATTACTGAAAATTCACCTTATATACCAGTGCTAGTCTGATTCAGTAGCATTCTGAAGGAGGTTTGTTCCCTCTAACATGCCTTGCACAATGTTTGATACTAATTATGGGTACTTATTTCCATCTGGAATGATTTCACACTGTATTTGCTTGCTCTATTTGCTTCAGTCTCAGCTATATTCCCTAATCTAAGCACTTTGTTCCCTGCCCTGGCTGCAGCAGCTCAGTAGCGCACCTATTAAACTATTTAAGGATATTAAAACATTTTGGAGGATTAAAAGGCATATTTAAAATATTAATTACATTTCAACACTCCTCTCTTCCTGCTCTGATCTCCCATTTTGTACTCACGAAAATGGAGAGTAATTTCAGCATTAGGAAGCAGTAGAAGAACATATGAATTTTTTTAATTAACCAGCAAACTCTGTATTTGAGAAGAATCTTACACCTTGTTTTAGTTTATGTTTCAGTCTCAATGACATATGAATATATGGCATATGCAAAATTGCATTTTTTATATTTACAAAGCACTTGTACCTTTATTATTTCCTTTTATTCTCACACTAACATAGTGACAAGGCAGACATAATTGCAGATGGAGAAACAGAGGTTCAGAAATGTCACAGTACAGATATGTCCACAGTGACAGCTTATAAACGGGAGACCCAGGACTAAAACACATGCCTTGTGAATTCCATTCCATGTTCTTCTTTCCTCTCCGACACTCCATCAGATAAAAAGTGAAAAATCTTGGTTTCGACTCTAAGGCAAACCATATTAGAAGACTCTTTTCCCTTGTTCTAGTCTAATCAGCCAAGCACAGGTGCACACTGCATGAGCAGATGGAAATGCAATTAAAACAGATGTGATGACAGTTTATTCACAGACTCTAATGCTTTAAAACCCCAGTGCTGGTCTAAAAGCACGGAGCACAGCAGGCATACTACAAGAAGAATCAAATGTGGGCACAAGATTTGTACAAGCTGTAGGTCTTTCCAAATTTTGAAAGTGAAGTGGCATTTAGTGATTTTGAAATTCTACATCTATTCATAACTTCCTTAAGTAGTGAATATTTTTTACAGTGTTGAATATAATTTTTAAAAATAAAGGTAAATGCAGGCTCATTGATTATTTTTCTACTATAAGCCCTGCATGAGATAAGTCAGAATGGTAGCGTGACAAAAGCCTTGGTCTTCAGAGTGCGAGCTGTTATATCTGTATTATGTGAAGAGCCTAGATTAGTGCCTGGGGCAGGCATTCAGTATTACTTTATTCCATCTTCCCTCAGGAAAGCCATTAGACCTTAGATATTATTTTCAACATTAAAAATTGCTACGTACGTAGGACTTCTGGTTGGGATAAAGTACAGGCACTGAGGAAAGAGGTGTCAAGATGAACATCTTCATGGGTCCAGTGTGGCAAAGCTGAAGCCAACTGGTGGTTATGCTTGAGGCTATGCCCTCAACCTTCTTATTACTTGGGAGACAGCTGTAAGAAGGTGCAGAATAGCAAGAACCTACAGTCATATAAAGATCTCCATCCACCTCTGTGTGTCATTGTGCAAATCTCTTGACCTCTCTGAATGTCAGTTTAGTTGACTTGTCTGTTGAATAGTAATACTGCATTTTGCTAGCTACCTCACATCATTAAGAAGCTTGTACGGGAGACAGCTGGAAGAAGGTGCAGAATAGCAAGAATCCTACAGTCATATAAAGATCTCCATCCACCTCTGTGTGTCATTGTGCAAATCTCTTGACCTCTCTGAATGTCAGTTTAGTTGACTTGTCTGTTGAATAGTAATACTGCATTTTGCTAGCTACCTCACATCATTAAGAAGCTTGTATAAGTTAATAACTGTGAAGGTCTGACTGTTTTTAGTGAGTCTATATAATTTCCTACCATAATGTTTGAGCTCTAACACCTGCCAGGAATTAATAAGCATAGGAAGACCAACCCGCAGATACTGCAGAAGGACAGTAATAGGAGGTCATAAGAGAGAGCCAGAAAAGAATTTAGATTTATCTATTTCTACTAACAAGGACCTACCGTTTAGCACAGGGAACTCTACTCAATACTCTGTAATGGCCTATATGGAAAAAGAATCCGAAAAAGAGTGGATATATGAATATGTATAACAGATTCACTTTGCTGTACATCTGAAACTAATACAATATTGTAAACCAACTATACACCAATAAAAATATTTTTTAAATCTATCTGTTTCTGGTTTTAAAGTTTAGTGTGCATAAGACTCTCCTGGGAGTAATGCTAAAATGTAGGTTCCTGGGCCACATTACCAGAGATTCTGATTCACCCAGTTTAGGCAGGAACCAGGATTGATTTATGATGAAATACCCTATGTGGTTCTGAAGGTGACTTGAGGACCCTAATGTGAGGAATATTGACTAAACCCTTCACCTATGATGCTTTCTCACCAGATGGATAATAAGTGGCTTAGGAGAAAAATGCATAATTAATTGATTTTTGCAGACTCATAGAGCATGAGGCAGTAGGTGGACTAATGTTTTCAGCTGAAAAAAGTGCTTCTCATGTGTTCTGCTGATTAACTTTAGTACTAAAGATTTATTATTTACCAGTTTCACTTCCTATTTTAAGAGTTAAGATCCAGGTTCTAAATTAACGTGAGAGAGGGTGATTAAATGTGGCAAATATTGATAGTTCTTCCCCAAAGCTGTTTTCTCTGTTCTAAAAAGATACCCTACTTTAATCTGAGCAAATTGACACCCAGAATAAACATTTTCTAACCTCCTTTTCATCTGTCTGGGCCATGTCCCAGCCCCATGTTCTGGCCACTGTTCTATAAACAAAGGAGATATATGATAGCTTCCAGGTTGTATCCATAAAGGAAATGAGTTTACTCTTCTCTTTTTTCCCCCTCCTTTGATGGTAAAATGTAAATATAGAGGTGAAGACATCATGGACCAAACAGTCAAGGGCACCATCAGAGAAGTGGCAACACATCAAGGGAGAGGAGTCTAGCCCATAACACCTTCAAGGGATAGAATCACATGGCTTTGACTTATGCGTCAGAAAGGCAGAGAAAAGAAACTTCTATCTTGTTTAAGATTCTGCTATTATGAGTCTCTATCACACAGAGCTAAACCCAGTTTGTTCTAATAAATGCATCAAATAAGCACGCAGGATTAGGACAATGCAATATCACAGTGTGAAATGCACAGTCTTAGTTATCTAACTTGCAAAATGAATATTCTAGCACCTCCTAAGGCTATTAGAAGAACCACAAGATAAAAATATGCGTGCAAATTGCATAATAAAATGCCTATGACTTTCTAAATGCACAGTCTTATATTGATTTTTATTACTACTGAGTAATTTATAAATCATTATTTGTGACTATAAGTCATCGACTCTATGATAAGGATACTATACTATGGTTAGTAGAGTAACTGAGATAGAAAAAACACTACCTTCAACTCTAAGCTTTAAGTGAGACTTGAGTGAACTCCAAGCCAAAACACCTTGAGTGGAAAACACTAGCCCAGTTTACATTTGACATCAGACCCCTGATGAGTTTGCTGGAAAACATAACTGCAAGTCAAGCAGGGGCCATGTTGAGGTCCAAGACCCTTACAAAATACAAAGGGAATGTCTGCGAAAGTGGACACTAGAAAGGTTATTTGGCTGGCTGGTTTACTATTCATAGAGAGTATACAGTGCAAGGTTTATGTTAAAGGCTATTTGAATCATATTCCCATCATCGTGAAAAATAACCCCATCACAGTACTGCAGCCAGAAAGATTTATGTGTGTGCTTTTACCATATTTGAGCAGACTGCTTAGTAACAATGCTAGGGTAGCATTTGAAGGTAGCCATGTGTCACTCAGATGATCTGTATTATTTAAAATCATTCAAGGTGGGGTGGTGAAGGTGAAAGAATGGGAGTAGTCAACTTAAAATATGTCTACATGATGTGAACGAGAGAGATTTAGCTGTGAGCCCAAACCCAGAAATGGAATGCCCACTAGATTGTGTCTGTATAAATCGGGGGTGAGTTATTACATTTGCTTTCAGCAGTGCTTCTCAAACTTGCGTGAGCAGCAGAATCACCTGAAGTGCTTGTTAACCTGCAGATAGCCAAGCCCCACTCTCAGAGTTTCTGTTTCTGATTCTGTGAGTTTGGGTCAGTTTGGGCCCAGTAAGTATCCAGGTGATGCTGCTGCCAGTGAAAACATATTTTGAGACCCACTGGCTTATAGGAAGTCCCTAGTAAGGTTTGGTAGGTAAGCAAGTAGGTGATGATATCTTTCAAGGTCGTAAGGTTCCCCTCATTCTCTACCCACATACGGGTTAGACTGTAAAATCCTAGATGGTGAAGACTGCATCTCGTTTGTTATTGTAACTCAGGCTTTGCCTAGCACTGGACATTTCTTAGCTACTTGGGGATTTTTTTTTTTTTCCTTCTTTCTTCTCCTTTACCGTGGCAACCCTCCAGGCAGCAGTACGTTCTTTCAAACGTGTGTGCGTTGTGGAAAGTGCTCTGTATAGCATGACAGTAATTGCTTCACAGGAGAGAATTCCTCACGCTATGTTCATAGCTGCATTTTGGGGTCAGAGGCAGGGTTAAGGCTTCTATGAACCCGGGCCATGGAGACAGGGGATCTGATGGAGGTCAAAACCTGAGTTTGAATCTTGGCTTTGTTTTTTATTTGCTCTGTGAGTTAAGAGATTCACTTATTCTATGTGTCCTTATTCACTGTTACATGGGTTTTATTATTTGGAATATTCATAACTTACCTTATGAATGATACATCAATACTTAATGAGTTAATGCATTTAAAGTTCAACTATATTTTCATTCAGCTGAAAGATTTTTAGTTCTAGTTTAAGGGAAATAAAAGTTATTCTTGGTAAAGATATTTAGCAATAATAAAAAGGAATGACTGGCTACTTGCAAAAAAAATAGAGGTGGAACAGATGTCTTATCAAGATAGGTTCGTACAATGGAACAGAGATGAAGCTAGATCTGACTATCTCTCTGCGTCTATAAGGTGGGCAGGATGAGTGAGTAATGTGTAGGGGGGCTGTTGGTATGTGCATAACGACCAGAGAAGATAAATACAATCGATTGTAAAATTTTACTTGCTTAAAATTGTACATTTGGGGGCCTTCCCTGGTGGCGCAGTGGTTGAGAGTCCGCCTGCCGATGCAGAGGACATGGGTTCGTGCCCCGGTCCGGGAAGATCCCACATGCCGCGGAGCGGCTGGGCCCGTGAGCCATCGCTGCTGAGCCTGCGAGCCCGGAGCCTGTGCTCCGCAACGGGAGAGGCCACAACAGTGAGAGGCCCGCGTACGGCAAAAAAAAAAAATTGTACGTTTGTAAAAATATCTCAATTTGAAAAACTATTAATATTTTCTTTAGTGTGCTTATTCATTATTTTAATAAACAACAAAAATGATATTTATAGTTTAATTTGTCATCTCTGTTATACTGTCCATTATTTCAATAGGTCTTAAGTTCTTAACTATTAATCTGCTACTTTAGGAACTTTCAAAGAGCTCTCTATGGTATAAGACCACTTTATGAATAGTAAGGTAGTTTTATTATAAAGTTTTAAAAATATTTTTATTAATAACCATCCAGTTACACAATCATGCTGATATTCCTCAAGGAATATATATTTTATATGGAAGATCCAATATACTTGGTTTAAGTGGTGAATATACCGATTATTTGTCTATTGCTTTGTTGATTGTGAGGTCAGATATTGTTTTGTTTTTAATAAAGTTGAACAGATTTGTTTCCTCATTTTCATAGATTTTATATTTTATAGTAGTTTCAGTTTCACAGCAAAATTGAGCGGAAAGTACAGATACCCATGTATACTCTATATCTCCATACACCTGAGGCCTCCTCCACTATCAGCATCCCACACAAGAGTGGCACATTTGTTATAATCAATGAACCCACGTTGAAACCTCATTGTCGCCCAAAGTTCAAAGCTTACATTAGGGTTTACTCATGGTGTTGTATATTCTATGGGTCTTGACAAATGTATAATTACATAATCTATCCCTGCAGTCTCATAGAGAATAATTTCACTCCCCTAAAAATTTTCTGTGTTCTGCCTATTCATCCCTCCCTCCCTCAAACCCTTAGCAAATAAAAATCTTTTCACTGTCTCCATAATTTTACCTTTTCAGAATGTCATATTGTTGGAATATTATAGAATATATACTTTTCAGATTGACATATAATGTTCATTTAAGTTTACTCCATGTCTTTTCATGGTTTGACAGCTCATTTCTTTTTAGTGCGGAATAATATTCCATTGTCTGGATATACCACAGTTTATTTATTCTTTCATCTACTGAAAAATATCTCGATTGCTTCCAAGTTTTGGAAATTATGAATAAAGCTGCTATAAGCATCCTTGCGAAGGTTTTATGTGAACCTAAGTTTTTAACTCCTTTGGGTAAACATTGAGAAGCACAATTGCTGGATCATATGTTAGAGAATATATATAGTTTTATAAGAAACTGCCAACTGTCTCCCAAAGTCATTGTATCATTTTATATTCTAACAACAGTGAATGAGAGTTCCTGCTGTTCCAAATCCTTGGCAGCATTTGGTGTACTCAGTGTTTTGAATTTTTGCCATTCTAATAGATATGCGGTGGAATTTCACTGCTGTTTTAATTTGCAATTCCCTAACGATATGTGACGTAGAACATCGATACATATATTAATGCCTTTTTTTACCTACCATACATGGGTTACAGGAGCACTTATTTAATATTTAAAGAATAAATAGATGAATGATTAAATTAATAAAATCAAAACCAAGGTTCTGACTTTAGTGGTGAAATTTCCGACACCACTAGAGGCCAAAACTGAGACGGAGAGAAGTAAATTTGACATGAAATCCTTCAGCAGCATCATGTGAGCAGCTGCCTTGTCCATAGCATTCAGAGTGCACTCTGAACACAGATGTTTCCTCCAAGAGCAAAATACTCATTCACCTGCACTCTAAATAGTTTTGATAATCATAAGTAGGGGAGCTGTCCCTCTGTGAACTGTCCTTCTGTGAACACCCTTAACATGTTTGATCTAAGCCACAAGATCATGAGTTCAAAGCATACTTTCTTTTAGTATTATAAATATTAGAGAACCTGAAGAGCAGGTAGAGCCAACTGGACAACTACTAGGCAAGTACTGATGAGCAGAAATCAAGAAAATTAAAACATAAATAAATAAATACTCCATCACAAAATGAATCTGCATACCGAATTCCAAAATACATAAAAATCCTAGTGCTAAGAAAGACAGTAAAAGAAATTAACAAATAGAATTCAGTGTAGATAACTTTATAGAAGAATCTGACAATTTTATTTCATTTTATTTTACATGAAGAGGATTTATTGGTGGCTGTGAGTGAGGAGGGGGCAGTGTCAAAGCCCTTACTAGTGCAGAGCTTGCCATTTGTCCAAGGGGTCACAGCTGGGGATATGTATGACTCGAGGTCCTTCCTGGAAGAGCCACTTTTCAGACACCATCTCTTCAAATGCATTCACATTAAACTGGTAAAGCCCTGCTTCTTGATGATGTAGAATTTATGGCAGCCAGGGGACTTGAAGTTAGCCCTGCATAGAGCCTCAGTCACATTGTTCTCGTTATGCACGTTGGTGTGGATGGACGTGATGTCTTAGTCAATGTGAATCCTAGCCACTGTGCCCTGGTGGCTTCCAAAGGCATCCTGCATACCTGTCTACAGCCTAGATTGGGAACAGCATGAGGTCACATATGGATGTCCACTGGAAAGAGCTATTTCCATTGTCCCTTAGGGCAACCTGTATAAGCAACAGGCTACATACACTACTATTTGTAGCCTTTGCACCCGGGCCTCTATGGGGAAAAAAGTACAATTGCCTTAATTGGCTGTGCAGATAAAAATGCTAAAATAAGCGTTTCAGGTAAATTTAAACGATAAATGCAAGAATATGAAAAATATCAATTCTTTGTAAAAATGTTAAAAGAGAAAATAAAGGAGGGGGTGGGTATAAAATTTAAAGTTATTAACCTTGAAAAAACTATGCTTATAAACATTGGAATAATTTTAAATAAAAATAAAACTATTTTAGAAACAAATACTCTTGTCTGGACAAGTTTGAAAAGAGAAATAGTAACTCATAGCATAATTTGAGGAATTAGAATTTCACACAAATAAAAAGTATGTTTGTGCGTGTGTGTGTGTGTGTTTGTGTGTCTGTGTATAAGTGACATGGATAAAAGATTGAGAGTCTGTAATATGTCTCTAACAGGAGTTCTTGAAAAAGAGACTGGAGAGAATGAAGCAGATGCAATATTTAATTCTGTATGTGTATCTTATCATGAAGCCAATTATATGTGTTGAGTAACTTATGTAGTGACAAAATGGGAAGAGTCAAGAATGCTCCAAGATTTTTAGCAGGAAAAATCAGAAAGTTGGTACCATCCTTAACTGAGAGAGAGAAGACTACTTGAAGAAGGCTTGGGGGAAAGATGACACTAATTTTGGATACCTCAAATTTGAGATGACTACATATGATGGATGAGTTAGCCATTTGATTTGAGGAGAGATTGTATTTAAAACCATGATCATGGATGAAATCAATGAGGTAGTGAGGATAAAGAAAGAAAATGTCCTAGTACTCAGCCATGAGTTACTCCAGAGTTGAGATGTGTGAGAAGTGTTGGAGATTGACAAAAGACCATTGAGAATCTTAAAAAGAAAGAAAGAACACAAAACAAAGAATGAGGCGTTCCATAAGACAAGTTGAAAAAAGAATATTTCAAGGAGGGGGAACGTGTCAAATCCTTTCTTTTAAAAATTATTTTCTATTGGAGTATAGTAGCTTTAAAATGTTGTGTTAGCTTCTACTGCACAGCAAAATGAATCAGCCGTACCTATACGTATAACCCCTCCCTTTTGGATTTTCCTCCTGTTTAGGACACCACAGTGCATTAAGTAGAGTTCCCTGTGCTATACAGTATGTTCCCATCAGTTGTCTATTTTATACATAGTATCAATAGCGTATATGTGTCAATCCCAGTCTCCCATTTACTCCCACCCCACCCCTTTCCCCCTTGGTATTCATGCATTTGTTCTCTATGTCTGTGTCTCAGAAATTTCTGCTTGTACCGTTTTTCTAGATTCCACATATATACGTTAATATATGATATTTGTTTTACTCTTTCTAACTTACCTCACTCTGTATGACACTCTCTAGATCCTGATAATAAAAAAAAAAGACAAAAAACAGGAATTGCCCCATGAATTTAGCAGCAGTGAGATCATACATTTTTAAAAAGTGCAAATATTGCTTATGGATATATATACATATTGAACTGTATACCAAATTCAGGCTAAAATATATGAAAAAAACTTGGTCTCTTTTTCACTTTAATAAGACACATCCCTTATTAGTGGAGTCAGATTTATGGTAATACTAAAACAAAAGAATTATTCTGTCAATGCCCCTATCACTTCAATGTGTAAAACCATCAACAGGACTAATTTATGTCAGCTTGGAGCGTAAAAGCAAATGGTAATCCTATTCTTCCTGCCACACCTCACAGGAATTTTCCAGTAATCCTGGGAGGAAAACAGAAACCCCAAGTATTAAATAAATTATCTTCCTTTGAAATTTTAACAGTTAAACTTTATTGTCTGGCTTGAACTATAACATCAGATCTTTGTTAGTACTAACTTTAAAAGGAATTGCTCACAACAGTCAATATTTGGCAAGCTTCAATTAAATCATAAATAATAAACTGGGTCCGAATTTATTCTTGTAAGTAAGATTTGATGACCTTTAGTCATTACAAATGCAATGGTGACTGATTAGCAAAGATGGAACAAAACAATTTTTAAAGTTAATGACATTAGCTTTAAATGTCTTAGTGTTGATATGTCTTATGCAGTTGTACCACTTGTATTTGAATGTGGAAATACATTCCAACACTTTTTTTTTAAATCCCGGGGCTGAGGAAATGGTAAAATAACTTTTTGTAAAACTCCAAAAACAGAGTTTTACTCAATTGCTATAAGTCTCTCAGGTGGATTCCTAGGATGAACTGGCTTTTTTGGGCTGGGAATTCCCAGAATTGCAAAGAGAGGGTGGCAGGTGTTCAAGTCTTAACTAGGCAAATCAGGAAGAGAATATTCTCAGGAGTAATTACAAGTGAATTAGCTGATCTTTCCTAATGATTTCACAACAAATTTACCTTGCCTTGTTACTGCTCTAGGGGCAAAGCTAGTTTATAAACCATAATTTATTTTATTGCCTGGAGGGGTTTTACTGGCTGGTGAAAGTGCATGTGTCTGGAATTAAAAACTCAAAGACTAATTCCATGTTTATGTACATTTTGGTTATTGCCCATGCATTATTCAGTAGAAATCCAGGACTTGTCTTTATTGTTTTTTGCTTGTTTGTTTGTTTTTCCACAAGCAGAGAATTAGTAAAAACTTCTACCAGAAGATCATGGGTTCTGGTAGAGGTTAAACCTGGACAAATCCCAGCTCTACCACTTAGTAGCTGCTTGAACATGGGCAGGTTAAATAACGTCATTAAGCCTCAGGTTGGTCATTTCTAACATGGAAATGATTAAGAATGTTTGCCTGTAGGGCTGCTGCAAAGATTCAATGAAATAATATATGTAAAGCACGTTGTACAATACCTGGCACAAAATAAGCATTTAACAAATGCTAGTTTAAATACACACACTCAACCCTCAGTGATTTTTTTCCAGTTTTATTGAGTAATAATTGTAACATTGTCTAAGTTTAAGGTGTACAGCATGTTGACTTGATGCATTTATATATTGCAGTATAATTACTACCATAGCATTAGCTAACACCCCCATCACCTCACATAATTACCATTTCTTTTTTTTGTGGTGAGAACATTTAAGATCTACTCTCTTAGCAACTTTCAATTATATAATACAGTATCATTAACTATAGACCACAATATTGTGCATTAGATCCCCAGAACTTATTCATCTTCTAACTAGAAGTTTGTATCTTTTGACCAATATCTCCATTTTCCCAACTGTCCAGTTCCTGGTAATCACTATTCTACTCTCTTTTCCTACAAGTTTAGCTTTTTTAGATTCCACATATGAGATATTATGCAGTATTTGTCTTACTCTATCTAACTTATCTTACTTAGCATAATGCCTTCAAGGTCCATCTATGTTGTTGCAAAAGGCAGGATTTCCTTCTTTCTCATGAATGAATAATATCCCAAAATTTATGTGTGTATATATGGGTTGGCCAGAAAGTTCGTTTGGTTTTTTCTGTAAGGTCTAATGGAAAAAACCCAAATGAAACTTTTGGCCAACCCAGCATCTAGATCTATACTCAATGTGATACCTTCTTTATCCATTCATCCATTGACAGACACTTAGGTTGTTTCCATATCTTGGCTATTGTAAATAATGCTGCAGTAAACCTGGGAGTATCTTCTCTATGTCCTGTTTTCATTTCCTTTGGATATATACCAGAAATGGGATTGCTAGATCGTAGGGTAATTCTGTTTAAACTCCATACTGTTTTCCATAGTGGCTGCACTAATTTCCACTCCCATCTTTAGTGCACTAGTATTCCCTTTTCTCCACATCCTCAAAAACACTTGCTATCTCTTATCTTTTTGATAATGGCCATTCTAACAGGTGTGAAATGATATCTCATTGTGGTTTGTGGTTTTGTTTTGCATTTCTCTGATAATTAGTAATGTTGAGCACCTTTTCATGTACCTGTTGGCCATTTATGTTTCTTTGGAAAAATGTCTATTCAGTTCCCCACTCTTTTTTTCTTAATTCTTTTTTTAAGATTTTTATTGGAATGTAGTTGCTTTACAATGTTGTGTTAGTTTGTACTGTACAGCAAAGTGACTCAGCTATACATATATATATATATATATCCCCTCTTTTGGGGATTTGCTTCTCATTTACGTCACCACAGAGCACTGAATAGAGTTCCCTGTGCTATACAGTACGTTCTCACTAGTTATTTTATACATAGTATCAATAGTGGATATATGTCAATCCCAATCTCCCAATTCATTCTACCCCCTCCTTTCCCCCTTGGTATCCATACATTTGTTTTCTACATCTGTGTCTCTATTTCTGCTTTATAAATAAGATCATCTATACCAATTTTTTCAGATTCCACATACATGCATTAATATACAATATTTGTTTTTCTCTTTCTGACTTACTTCACTTTGTATAACACTATCTAGGTCCATCCATGTCTCTACAAATGACCCAGTTTCATTCCTTTTTATGGCTGAGTAATATTCCATTGTATATATGTACCACATCTTCTTTATCCATTCCTCTATTGATGGACATTTAGGTTGCTTCCATGTGCTGGCTATTGTAAATAGAGCTGCAATGAACATTTTGGTACATGACTCTTTTTGAATTATGGTTTTCCCAGGGTATATGCCCAGTAGTGGGATTGCTGGGTCGTATGGTAGTTCTATTTTTAGTTTTTAAGGAACCTCCATACTGTTCTCCATAGTGACTGTATCAATTTACATTCCCACCAACAGTGCAAGAGGGTTCCCTTTTATCCACACCCTCTCCAGCATTTATTGTTTCTAGATTTTTTGATGATGGCCATTCTGACCGGTGTGAGATGATATCTCATTGTAGTTTTGATTTGCATTTCTCTAATGATTAGTGATGTTGAGCATTCTTTCATGTGTTTGTTGGCCATCTGTATATCTTCTTTGGAGAAATGTCTATTTAGGTCTTCTGCCCATTTTTGGATTGGGTTGTTTGTTTTCTTGATATTGAGCTGCATGAGCTGCCTGTATATCTTGGAGATTAATCCTTTGTCAGTTGCTTCATTTGCAAATATTTTTTGCCATTCTGAGGGTTGTCTTTTTGTCTTGTTTATGGTTTATGCTTTCCTTTGCTGTGCAAAAGCTTTTAAGTCCCATTTGTTTATTTTTGTTTTTATTATCATTACTGTAGGAGGTGGGTTAAAAAAGATCTTGCTGTGATTTACGTCAAAGAGTGTTCTGGCTATGTTTTCCTCTAAGAGTTTTATAGTGTCCAGCCTTACATTTAGGTCTTTAATCCATTTTGAGTTTATTTTTGTGTATGGTGTTAGGGAGTGTTCTAATCTCATTCTTTTACTTGTAGCTGTCCAGTTTTCCCAGCACCACTTATTGAAGAGACTGTCTTTTCTCCATTGTATGTTCTTGCTTCCTTTGTCATAGATTAGTTAACCATATCAGAACTCACTCATTTTTAATCAGATTTTTTCTTTTGTTACTGAGTTGTATGAGTTTTTAATTCTCTGTACAAAATATTGCCTAAAACTTAACTGCTAAGTAAACCTATATGGTGACAATCTTTAGATGTTACTGAATTTGAAATCCCAAATTCTTCCTACTTTATTTTTCTAAAGAATAAATCTGATCATGTGACTTTCATGCTAAACATTCAGTGCCATGGCTTCAATGGCATACAGGGCCCTGTTTGACTAACCCCAAAGCTCCTCTCCCATCTTATCTCTCAACTCTTTTGAGCATCCTGTGGTCTAGCACACATACTATTCTCTCTCTTTTGCCATTTCTTATTATTTGGCTGCTCCTTTACACTTCTAAAGATAGTTCAATATCATTCCCTGAGTAGGTGCCTCTCTAGAGACTTTGAGTGCCACTGTCAGACTCCTTCATGGATTGTGAACTCCTTGAAGAGAGGGATTGTTTTAGCTCCATTACTAGTACATAAAAAGTTTGTATAACTTGACAAGAATATTAATACTGGGTTTCCCTGGTGGAGCAGTGGTTAAGAATCCACCTGCCAATGCAGGGGACATGGGTTCAAGCCCTGGTCCGGGAGGATCCCACGTGCCGCAGAGCCAGTGCGCCACAACTACTGAGCCTGCACTCTAGAGCCCGTGAGCCACAAATTCTTAGCCCGCATGCCACAGCTACTGAAGCCCATGCCTAGAGGCTGTGCTCCGCAGCAGGAGAAGCCACCATAATGAGAAGCCTGTGCACCACAGCAAAGAGTAGCCCCGCTCGCCACAACTAGAGAAAGCCTGCGTGCAGCAACGAAGACCCAATGCAGCCAAAATTAAATAAATTTATTAAAAACAGAAAAAGAATATTAATGCTTTCTTTCATGAAGTTATTTCTGGAATGAATAGCATTTCATATATTTAGCAAAAATTTTAACCCGTTAGAATGAGAGCTCTCTGATAAGGGAAGGGGGTTTTAATGACAGCAGAAGCAGGTTCTATTTCCAAGAGAATTGTCTATTTTAAAGGAAGACCAAATCAGACATAAAGAGAAATACTACTGAGAGCAGTGACTTCCATAATAAACTTTTATCTGTATGAGAAATTAGAGGACTCAAGAGCTAGAATCTTATCTGTCATCTTCTAAAATAATAGTATATATAAAAATTGAGATGGCAAAACTCTGAATCTTCTTGGAATGCTGTCATAATCATCAAAAAGAGTATTCTCTGTTTTTGCAAGACAAACTGAATTTTATTGAAATAAGAGCTAATATTTATTGAGCACTTACCATGTGACAGTCATGTTATAAATGTTTTGTTTATATCATCTCACTTAATACAACCACCCCATTTGTCATGATAGTTACCTCATTTTATGAGTGGAAAAACAGAGGCACCAGAGGTTACGAGATGCATCAAAAATCACAGAGCTTATGAAAAAGTGGGATTTAAATACAGTTGTTCTGTCCTAAGAGCCCAGCCACTGTGCCATATTATATCCATACTATTTGAAAAGTGATCTTGTAGGTATGGGATATTCTCTGTGCTGACTGGCACAGAGAATAATTACTATACTTAGTAAATTGGAATGTATTATAACTATATTTTAACTGACTTCAGAAAAAATCATCATCTCACGTCCCTCATGTCCCCCTCAATAGTCCTGAAGCTGCAAGAAATCTGAGATATTCTTCATTATTTCACACATGTTGACACTGAGTGTCTAGGGCTTAAAGGACTTACACTAGATATTAGAGCTAGTTTTGTGCTAAGAATAAAACTCTCATGAATCACTCTTAAATTTTCTAATGAATTAGAGCCAAGTTCAGTATCTCAACCTGTTCCTGAGATAACCTCAATGAGGAAATCTTTGAGCACTTGTAAAACTTTTGTTACACCTGCAGCAAATTTAGAATTCAAGTTGGCAAGGCCAACACTCATCTGGGGTATCTGCCATCACTTGGATAATTGCATGGCTGTAGGGTGGTTTTAAGTGTTTATAGGATGATCCTATCACTCATGTCTACTCAATTCTAAATCTTTCTGTAAAAATGTAAATCTTAATTAAAGTAGAAACGAGTCCACATATAGATTTTAAATCATAACATTATATTTAAACAAAGGAATGATTTTTAAAAAGTAGTGTAAATATTTGGTTTTCAACGAAGTATCTTTCTTGCTACCTACATTATATTTTACTATAATTTAAAAGACAATGTCTAAGGGTTTTTTTTTGACCAAAGGCCTAAAGCTCTGTATTTTTATTTTAATATATATAGGTGGCTGATTCCCTTTGGCCTTTTTCTCCATTATCGACTTGAAACTATTTTATAGACAATTTTATCTTTATCCATTTTGAAATTCTGCTTTTTCCTTCTGTGTGGCTTAGAATAAATAAAAAGACCTTATACAAATTTCTTATTTTTCCTAGTTCCTATGCAGCTGAGTGTTTCTCCCCTTTATTGATCTCTTCACCCCTTATTTTAAAACAGAAATCTTTAAATTTTAAGGAGTCATCAATCGTTAAAGTGGTTTGTGACTTAACAACTTCTTGGGGTAGAGGGAACCATAAATACTAAATGAAAAGTGCATAATGTTGTAGATCACGTCCTGATTTTAGAAACATTAAAAAGAGAAAAAATTGTGCATCCCAAGAACTGATGAAATACGCATTCATTGTTTAGATCTCAGTCCAGTAACCCATCCATTTCCTGAGATGTTCTCAGAAAGAGACTGTTAGGGAATTTATGAAATATTATAACATCTGCCAATATTTTAGAAGCAAAGTATTTAAGTCACATCTTACCCCTAAACTCTATTGCTTTCTTTATATGGGTTATAAGTTTTCCAGTTGCAACCATATTTGAAAGGACATGTCCATTTTTCAGGCATTTTAAAAACACATTTAAATTGAAACAAATGTGGCTCTGAAGCATTCATATATAGTGGTTTATGCACAGTTTTAGGAAGTTTTAAAATAGGAGATGCTTCCTGCAGTGAGACGCAGAAATCTCTGGTTTTATTTTGAATACCACTTGCAGGTGTTTTTACTTTTGGTTTATACTTAGTTGCACTTTGGAGACATTAACACATGTTTTCAGCTGCATGGCAGCAGTCATATATTTTATTTAAGTCCAGAAAATAATGTGACAAACATTTACATTATTTATTATATTTGACAATCCTAAGTGTCCCCAGATTTTGACTTTTACCATGAAAATTCATTGAGACCTCATCAACCCACCTTGTAATTAAGTACACTGATTTACAGCCTCTCATTCAACTGTCACAGTAACTCTATTCCTGTCTTATAATTATGGATACCTCCTCCTACTTGGTTCTTGCCTATTTTCTGAACCTTATTCCCCAAGTGTTCTCTTTATCCTACATGAAATCTTCACAATAAATTCATGCTTTGCTTGACTTAGCTAGCCATTATTGCTTTCTATAATTTGCAAGCAAAAATCCTGATTAATACCTAATTTCATTTGAAAGAACAATGTAAAATGGAAACTCCTAGTAATTTTGGAATTTTTACATTTACATATTGCAAGATTATAGAGATGTGTATCTCTTTCTGTTTTGTAACCCAGAATGTCTGTTGGGTTTGAGCTACCAAGTAAGCTATACTGAAAATGTGATGTTTTAAGTTCCCAGGCAAAAATCAAAGCTAGATTAGCAGATCTAACCATTAAAAATATTTTGTTACTATCAGATTTGAGTTTGAGTTTTATCATATAGTTAAGGGGAGATATTAAATGGCATTTTAGGTAGATTCCCAAGAAGCTGGGTTCCTAAGAAGGCTGTAGAGACATTTGTTTTAAGCCACCCCAAATTTGTACAGAATCCAACTGGGAGACATTCCTTTAGTGGGTAGTAAGCAGAGTCTGCTTTTATTTAGAGAAGCCAAAATAGGTGGATATATTCTCTGCCCACATCCTGATAAGCATGAGCATTAGATATAAGCTTGGATGTTTGTTTTTTTTTGTTGGAGGGAGTGGCTACTCTGAATCTTAGGGCAGTGACAGAATTAACGATTATGTAGGGATAGGTGGAAAAAAAGATTTAAGTATGGTGTCAAGAGAACAGAGCAGCTGGTGCTAGAAGCATGTAGCTGAAAAATCCAGGAGTATACACACTAGCTTCAGGCAAGTGTAAAACAGGGGAGAAGGACCAAGAACATCAGTAGAATTCAGTATTTCTCTATACTCGTGTGTTCTTTTTCTATGTTATATTCAGTCTCAGGTGAGTTCTGACATAGTGATGACCCTCGGCACATTTTCCTCAATAATTCTTGAAAATGAGAGTTTTATATTTGAGTCTCACCAGCAACTTTTATGTTAACTTTACCAACTCTGGATCAAGCCTCTGACTGGCTGAGCTTGAGTTTCATCCTTTGCCTTGATAGAGTGGGTAAAGTTAGTGTCACACAAGCCACGTGGAATTAGCATGGAAAAATATTTTTCACAAGGAAAAGCAAGGTACAGTTATTAGAAGAAGGGATAGTAGAAGTATGACAGGCAAGAAAAACAGACATCTAAACATTTTATAATTCTTTTAATCTACTTTTTCTTATGTCCCCTCAAGCGAGGCATAATCATTATTGGATCCTAGCATTTTAGGCATAATTACTTGTGTACATTGTTATTTTAGACCTTGTAAAAGCACCATGAAGTTTGATAGGGATGAGATCCATTGTTTAGAGGGTAGATAAAATGATACAAGTCTGATTAAACTGTAAAAACTATGTTCTTCTTTTTTTTTTTTTTTTGTGGTACGTGGGCCTCTCACTGCCGTGGCCTCTCCCGTTGTGGAGCGCAGGCTCAGCGTCCGTGGCTCACGGGCCCAGCCGCTCTGCGGCATGTGGGATCTTCCCGGACCGGGGCACGAACTTGTGTCCCCCGCATCGGCAGGCGGACTCCCAACAACTGCGCCACCAGGGAAGCCCAAGACTATGATCTTAATGCCTAAATGATAACAAGTCAATTCTTTCTGGGATTAAAGAAGAATATGATCACTAACATTGAGTAGAAAGGTTAAATCAGTGAATTGTCTGAGAATCAGCATTCCCTCTCCAATGTTCTGTGCCATCCATGTTTCTGAAAAACATGCCAGCTAAGAACTATCTCAATAAGGGCCTTGATAAGTCTTCCTTGTATCCCACAATTGGCCCCATTATGGGTGATTATAGTTAATTATCCTCATTTCTGGATTTATTTCAAAATAGTGAAATAGTCTAATTCTTAAGCTCTGGAAATGACATTTATCTTAATGGAAACATATTGTTTACACAGTTGCCCAGAATTATCAACTGCCACAGCAGACTGTGGACACACAACATAATCACTGCTCATTTTTGTTGTGGCCACAGGATGTCCATGTAGGACAATCTTCCTTGTGCTAATCCAGTTGCATTGTCCAAGTCTATCACACATATTTGAAGAGGAATATTCACTGCTTTATCTATCACTTCAGCGTTGAACAGAATGAACAAAAGGAAAAGAAAGAAAAATAAAGAAAGGAAGGAAGAAAGAAGGAAAAACAAAAAAGGAATAAAAAACTTTAAATGAAGATGCAAATTTTAAGTAGTATAGATTGCATACACCAATTCTGAGATATGTTATTAACTTTATTATCATTTCTAATAAATTTACTCATGTATGGATGGATTGTGTTAACACATAAGGCCTCATATTAGATGTACTTCACTAATCTTGTCTCAATTTTATTTATTTATCTTAATTTTATTTTTTAGCTATTTTAACTTTCTATTTTGAGATAACTGCTCCCAGTTTTGTTGAGAAATAATTGACATACATCACTGTATAATTTAAGGCGTATATCATGATGGTTTGATTTACATATATTGTGAAATGATGACCATGGTAGGTTTAGCCCATCCATCTTCTCATATAGATACAGTAAAAAGCAAAGAAAGAAAGAAGGAAAAATATTTTCCTTGTGATCAGAGCTCTTAGGCTTTTCTCTCTTAACAATTTTTCTATATATCATACATCAGTGTTAGCTATAGTTATCATGTTGGACATTACGTCCCTAGAACATATTTATCTTATAACTGGAAATTTGTACCTCTTGACCACCTTCCTCCAATTACCCCTCCTTGTACCCTTCACCTTGGTAATCATAAGTCTGTGAGTTTGGTACTTTTTATTTAGTTTCTCTATCTGACTTATCTTCCTTCAGATTTCATCCATGTTGTCACTAATGGTAGTATTTCCTCATTTTAATGGCTGTTTTACATACATATATATCACAGCGTCTCTGTTCATTCATCCATCAGTGGACACTTAGGTTGTTTCCATGTCTTGGCTACTGTAAATATTGCTGCTATGAACACGGGGTGGGGCGGGGAAGTGTACAGATATCTTTTCAAGTTAATGTTTTCTTTTTCTTTGGTTATATTCCAAGAAGTGGAATTGCTGGATCTTATGGTAGTTCTATTTTTAATTTTTTGAGTATCCTCCGTACTGTTTTCATAGTGGCTGTAGCAATTTACATTTCCACCAGAAGTGCACAAAGATTCCCTTTTCTCTGCATTCATGCCAGCATTTATCTCTTGTCTTTTTGATGATGGCCATTCTAACAGGCATGAAGTGATATTTTATCGTTTCAGTCTGCTTTTCCCTAATGACTAGTGATGTTGAGGATTTTTTCATGTACCTGTTGACCTTTTCTATATCTTCTTTGGAGAAATGTCTATTCAGGTCCTTTGTCCATTTTTTAATTAGGTTATTAATTTTTTTTGCTATTGAGTTATATGAGTTCTTTACATGTTTTAGATATTAACCCCTTATCATCAGATATATGGTTTGCAACTTTTTTTTTTTTACCATTTCGTAGGTTTTCTTTTTACTTGTTGATGGTTTATTTTGCTATGCAGAAGTTATTTAGTTTGATGCAGTCCCACTTGCTAGTTTTTTTGCTTGTGCTTTAACTGTCAGATCCAAAAAGACATTACAAACATTGGAGTAGCAAATTAATACAGAATGTTCTCATGTACCTTTACCCCAAACCTCTAATGTAACATCATACAGTGATACTACAATTATTGAGCCATAAAATTAACATTAATACAATATTAGTAAACAAACTATACACCTTATTTGAATTTCACCCATCTTTCCACTAAAAAACTATAGCCATAAAAATGATGAAAATCAAAGTGAGTAACAGATCTCTAGAGATAGTAAAGATATATCCCTTATGTACAAAAACAATAAGAGAAATCAAAAAAGAAAAATAGACAATTTTAATAGAAAAAATATTAAGAATACACATGTCAAAAATATCATAAATAGCCATGTACAGAAGGAAACTTAGGGTATTTTTTTTAACCTACAGACTGAGCAACACTGCAGAGTTAGAACATCAATATGTATCTCTTTATTATAGTTTATGAGCTTTTAAATACAGGAATACTGTACATTAAATACTCTTTAAAAACGTTAATCTTGTGTTTTGTTGTATAATGAGTACAAATATTTGCAAAAAAAACATTACTAAGTGAATCAAGATAACTCCTCATTTGTGTAAAACATTTCAAGGTATTAAAATTCTAAGCAAGTTTTTTACAATTTCAACTCTTAGCTAAGGAGGAAAAGTTAGACAAAGGATTCTTTCAAACTGAGGCAGCTGTACCCACTGTCTGCATGACAGGAAGATAAAATAGAAAATGGTGTTCATAATCAGGTGAGAATTGTGTGTGAAGAAGTCTTTGTTTTTTGTACATTTTATTTATTTTTAATATATCTTTATTGAAGTATAACTGCTTCACAATACTACGCTAGCCTCTGGCACACAACAAAGTGAATCAGCCATATGCATATGTACGTCCCCATAACCCCTCCCTCTTGAGCCTCCCTCTCACCCTCCCTATCCCACCCCTCTAGGTCATGGCAAAGCACTGAGCTGATCTCCCTGTGCCATGCTGCTGCTTCCCATTAGCTATTTTACATTTGGTAGTGTATATATGTCGATGCTACTCTCACTTCGCCCCAGCTTCTCCCTCCCCTCTGTGTCCTCAAGTCCATTATCTATGTCTATGTCTTTACTCCTGTCCTGCCACTAGGTTCATCAGTAACAGTGCAGTAAATCAGAAAGAGATAAACAAATACCGTATGCTAACGCATGTATACGGAACCTAAAAAACAAAACAAAACAAAAAAAGGTACTGATGAAGAAGAAGTCTTAAATTTGATGTATTCATTCATTCAGTTATTCATTCACGCTGCATAAATTTCATTCAATTTGCTTATGATGTTCATCAAATTGACTCTCTTTAGAGCCATTATATATGAGATGTACTTTCCATTACATTGTTTGCTCCTGTAGAGACAGTACAAAGTCTAAATCCTGTGGGTTTTACAAAGTTTTCTGCTCTCCTTTAGCCTGCCTGTCTAAAAGAAGAGTAGGTACTCAGTTATGGGACAAAGAAAAGCCTGAGTATAATGAGGGATATGTAATTGACTCACTGTAAGGGTTTAGATTCAGATGGCTAACACTTTGCTTCCATTTCTAAAGTAACATTCTTTCTATGGAAGAATGTTTCTACATCAAGTCCAGCAAATAGAGTACACTTTTGAGGCCTGGAAGAAGAAATAGTTTCTGAGCATCAAGAAGCACTTTGAGTGCAATGCACAGGTGTCAGGAATATAAGTGGACTCTAAACCCATAACATTTAAAGGAAATTCAGACCCTAGAGTGTCTGTGACTATATTAGACTACATTCCAAGGTGACCAGCATCCAGATGATGGTAGAAATAAATGCTGTTTAGAGGGGTGCTTTAAGAAACTAGTACCAATTACACATTTGAAACTAAAATTATTTTATAAGACAACATACATGAATATAATAAAACAGAGTTAAATGTAAGACCAAAGAAAGTTCCATATTTTCTAATAAATGTGTTAATGCTAATACGTCAGATTTTTTATTAAATAAAGGAAACATTCTTTTACATTACAGATTCAACTCAATTTATTGCAAATCCACTACATCTCATATCATGAAGGACTTATCTGTGAACAAGACAGAGAAATGCTGCTGACATATTTAAGGAAATTTTTAATATTTTATAACTTCTTAGCAATAAAACTATGTTTCTTTCTTCAGAATAAAAGCTTGAAACACAAACTCTTGTCAGGAAACAAGCTATGTGGAATACATGCAGAAGAGGTAAGTTTTCACTTCTTATAGTTTTAACTGAATAGAAACAATATTAGTGCCAATTTCTTTTGTTAAACCCAGACATCTGGTGACGGTTTTCCCCTAAAACATAAATGCAAACATTGGAATAAGAAAATAAAAACACATTTTAAACTTCTAGGTATTTTTGGATGTTTTAACAGTTCATCTCCAAAACGAAAAAGAAAAATTTTAAGCCAGTTAAGTGTCACTTTCCTAAATGATATTCTGGATTCCTTCCTTAACTGGATTATCAGGATTTCCTCACTAGCAAACACCTGGAAGGCCATGAAATTTTCACTTTTGGTACCTTCTATGTGATGTCTACACAGTTTTGCAGTAACAAACAAGTGTCAAAATGAGGATCTAGGACTGACCATAAAACTTAAGAAACAAGTAGAGTCATTGGTTCTATTTGCTGGACAAGAATATCATCTCATACATTTCTTAGGGGGAAAAAAGTCATTCTGTTTAGTCCAGGTTTAATTAAAATCAATTTTTTGTCCTCTTGATCTTCCAAATCAATCTGTACTTTAGTTAATGTTGTAGAAATATAGCTCATAGTCAGCAATCCTTAGTAATAGTAAAGACATAGTAGAAATAGTGCCATAGTAAGTGATTCTTTATATCTCAAGGAGCGGAGACAGCATTCAATGTATTAGCTGGAGCCTCAAAGAAGCATACACAAAGAAAAGATTAGTCATGCAAATTTTTTTTAGTGGAAAAGCCTGTGAATGATAAGGAACAGGCGTGTTAGCCTTCAAACCTCAATGAAGACCTGATGCCTGTGAAGGAAGGGGAAAGGAAAGAGGTTTAGTGAGAACAAGAACACAAGTTTACCCCTTTTCCCATAGCAGACTAGAAGCAAGGTACAGTGCTGGTGAACTACTTCTACCATCTCCTAAATATGGAGCTGCCTCTCATTCAAAAAGCCTTTTCCTGGGCTTCCCTGGTGGCGCAGTGGTTGAGAGTCTGCCTGCCGACGCAGGGGACACGTGTTCGTGCCCCGGTCGGGGAAGATCCCGCATGCCGCGGAGCGGCTAGGCCCGTGAGCCATGGCCGCTGAGCCTGCGCATCCGGAGCCTGTGCTCCGCAACGGGAGAGGCCACAACAGTAAGAGGCCCGCGTACCGCAAAAAAAACAAAACAAGACAGCCTTTTCCTGTTATTACCACCTTCCAGCAGGAGGAACAGGGAAGATTACCCAGTGACTCACAGGCATTGCTCTTTAGGAGTTTATCTAGGAAGTAATGGCAGCTATGTCATTGTATTCAATTTGCCAGAACTAGGTCACATGCCTAGCTAAGTTGTAGGGAGGCAGGAAAAGGCCATTTAGGTTGGTGGCCATGTGCTCATCCAGAATTTGTTTGTTTCTGTTAAAGAAGGTGACGATACTTGCTTGGTGGACATATAAAAGTCATTATTGGGCTTCCCTGGTGGCGCAGTGGTTGGGAGTCCGCCTGCTGATGTAGGGGACATGGGTTCGTGTCCCGGTCCGGGAAGATCCCACATGCTGTGGAGCGGCTGGGCCCGTGAGCCATGGCCGCTGAGCCTGCGCGTCCGGAGCCTGTGCCCCGCAACGGGAGAGGCCACGGCGGTGAGAGGCCCACGTACCGCAAAAAAAAAAAAAAAAGTCATTATTATGAGTGCTGGAGTTAGAGTCAACATGCAACATAATAATCCATTTATAGTGTCTTTACAATAATATTATACATGAAATGAATAGAACTTTTTAATACATGGAAACTAAATGTTGATGCCCCATAAATGAATAATCAAACTGAATGGCATATAGATATGAGCCTGTGCAGTGTTGTTTTTTCATTGTATTTTTCTATTTGGATATAAATAAACTCTTTATATTGTTGATATTTGCTAGGTTTCTAGAAATATTGCGTATGTAGCATGCAGTTTCTGAATGTTACTTGTAAGCACGTAAGCAAGTGGATATGAGTTTTGAAACCACCTGGATTGAAGCTGTATTCTGAGATGGTTGACATGTTCCCAGGTCCCCACAGCACCCATGTACAGGAAAAAGAGGTGTCTCCTAGGAGAAGGTGTCTGTGGTGTTTATAAACAAACAGAAGAATGAAAAAACAAACAGCAACAACAACCTGGGGCTACCTATATTTTTTAGACCCTTAATTCAAAAAGATTCATATTTCTCATCTCAATTCCTCAGAGGACATATTATTTCTGCATTCTTATTTATGAATTCCTAGACTTTTCGTAGATAAGTAATGTATAACGTTAAAATAAATTGAAATATGTTCATTATAATTTATTCATTTGCTCTATTTCCTTATTTATTTATTTCAACTTCTTGATTTAATAGGCCAATGTAGTTGGCTCCTGACAGGAATATCTGTGAAAAACTGTGTTTCTAATGTTTGAACCTCTCAGGGGTGTATCATTTACAACACTTACAAGAGCATACTCTAATTGATGATGGTTCCAGCATTAGATGATGATTTAGTAATTATAACACCATCATAACACAGTCCCCCACTTTGCAAAATCCACTACCTTGCATAGTTGGAAACATTTTGAATGTAATAAGAAACTGAATCACAGTTGCAGTTTATTCACTGGAAGACTCATAAACATTCCATGTAGTCTTGGAAAAGTACAATATTTTAAACATATGAGAGGGCTTTACATATCAAAGAGGAGTTTTGTACCAGTACAGTTTACTAGGATATAATAATCCCATGAGGATCCTGTAGTTTATAAGGTACTATGGCCAGCTACTTTATTTATTTATTTATTTAACATCTTTATTGGAGTATAACTGCTTTACAATGGTGTGTTAGTTTTTGCTTTATAACAAAGTGAATCAGTTATACACATACATATGTCCCCATACTTCTTCCCTCTTGCATCTCCCTCCCTCCTACCCTCCCTATTCCACCCCTCTAGGTGGTCACAAAGCACCGAGCTGGTCTCCCTGTGCTATGCGGCTGCTTCCCACTAGCTATCTATTTTACATTTGGTAGTGTATATATGTCCATGCCACTCTCTCACTCAGTCCCAGCTGACCCTTCCCCCTCCCCGTGTCCTCAAGTCCATTCTCTATGTCTGCGTCTTTATTGCTGTCCTGCCCCTAGGTTCTTCATGACCTTTTTTTTTAGATTCTATATATATGTGTTAGCACACGGTATTTGTTTTTCTCTTTCTGACTTACTTCACTCTGTATGACACACTCTAGGTCCATCCACCTCACCACAAATAACTCAATTTCGTTTCTTTTTATGGCTGAGTAATATTCCATCGTATATACGTGCCACCTCTTCTTTATCCATTCATCTCCCAATGGACACATAGATTGCTTCCATGTCCTGGCTCTTGTAAACAGAGCTACAATGAACATTTTGGTACATGACTCTTTTTGAATTTTGGTTTTCTCAGGGTATATGCCCAGTAGTGGGATTGCTGGGTCATATGGTAGTTCTATTTGTAGTTTTTTAAGGAACCTCCATACTGTTCTCCATAGTGGCTTTGTCAATCTACATTCCCACCAACAGTGCAAGAGGGTTCCCTTTTCTCCACACGCTCTCCAGCATTTATAGTCTCTAGATTTTTTGATCATGGCCATTCTGACTGGAGTGAGGTGATATTGCATTGTAGTTTTGATTTGCATTTCTCTAATGATTAATGATCTTGAGCATTCTTTCATGTGTTTGTTGGCAGTCTGTATATCTTCTTTGGAGAAATGTGTATTTAGGTCTTCTGTCCATTTTTGGCTTGGGTTGTTTCCTATTTCGATATTGAGCTGCCTGTGCCGCTTGTAAATTTTGGAGGTTAAACCTTTGTCAGTTGCTTCATTTGCAAATATTTTCTCCCATTCTGAGGGTTGTCTTTTTTTTTTTTTTTTTAATAGATGCACGGCCAATGAATCCTTTTCCCCCTTGTATTTATTTATTTATTTAGCGGTACGCGGGCCTCACTGTTGTGGCCTCTCCCATTGCAGAGCGCAGGCTCAGCGGCCATGGCTCACGGGCGCAGCCGCTCCACGACATGTGGGATCTTCCCAGACCACGGCACGAACCCGTGTCCCCCACATCGGCAGGCGGACTCTCAACCACTGCGCCACCAGGGAAGCCCCTGAGGGTTGTCTTTTCATCTTGTTTATGGTTTGTGCTTTCCTTTGCGGTGCAAAAGCTTTGAAGTTTCATTAGGTCCCATTTGTTTATTTTTGTTTTTATTTCCATTACTCTAGGAGGTGGGTCAAATAGGATCTTGCTGTGATTTATGTCATAGAGATGACAGCATCACTTCTTCTTTTCTGCTTTGGATTCCTTTTATTTCTTTTTCTTCTCTGACTGCTGTGGTATAAAATTCCAAAAGTATGTTGAATAATAGTGGTGAGAGTGGGCAACCTTCTCTTGTTCCTGATCTTACTGGAAATGGTTTCAGTTTTTCACCATTGAGTGTGATGTTGGCTGTGGGTTTGTCATTTATTGCCTTTATTATGTTGAGGAAAGTTCCCTCTATGCCTACTTTCTGGAGGGTTTTTATCATAAATGGATGTTGAATTCTGTTAAAGCTTTCTCTGCATCTATTGAGATGATCATATGGTTTTTCTACTTCAACTTTTTAATATGGTGTGTCACATTGATTGATTTGCATATATTGAAGAATCCTTGCATTCCTGGAATAAAACCCACTTGACCATGGTGTATGATCCTTTTAATCTGCTGTTGGATTCTGTTTGTTAGGATTTTGTTGAGGATTTTTGCATCTATGTTGATCAGTGATATTGGCCTGTAGTTTTCTTTCTTTGTGGCATCTTTGTCTGGTTTTGGTATCAGGGTGATGGTGGCCTCGTAGAATGAGTTTGGGAGTGTTCCACCCTCTGCTGTATTTTGGAAGAGTTTGAGAAGGATAGGTGTTAGCTCTTCTCTAAATGTTTGATAGAATTCGCCTGTGAAGCCATCTGGTCCTGGGCTTTTGTTTGTTGGAACATTTTTAATCACAGTTTCAATTTCAGTTCCTGTGATTTGTCTGTTCATATTTCCTATTACTTCCTTGTTCAGTCTTGGAAGGCTGTGCATTTGAAAGAATTTGTTCAAGTCTTCCAGGTTGTCCTTTTTATTGGCATATAGTTGCTTGTAGTAATCTCTCATGATCCTTTTTATTTCTGCAGTGTCAGTTGTTCCTTCTCCTTTTTCATTTCTAATTC
>NW_020175186.1:5663682-5665509 GCF_003031525.2 Neophocaena asiaeorientalis asiaeorientalis
TTTATTTGAGATGTTTCTTGTTTCTTAAGGTAGGATTGTATTGCTATAAACTTCCCTCTTAGAACTAATTTTGCTGCATCCCATAGGTTCTGGGTTGTCGTGTTTTCATTTTCTTTGGTTTCTAAGTATTTTTTGATTGCATCTTTGATTTCTTCACTGATCTCTTGGTTATTTAGTAACGTATGATTCAGCCTCCATGTGTTTATATTTTTTACAGATCTTTTCCTGTAATTGATATCTAGTCTCATAAGATCTTTGCTGGTTAGAGTAATCTTGGTTGTAGATTTTTCTCCTTCATCCCTTTAAATATGTCCTGTCACTCCCTTTTGCCTTGTAGAGTTTCTGCTGAAAATTCAGCTGTTAACCTTATGGGGATTCCTTTGTGTGTTTGTTGTTTTTTTCTTGCTGTTTTTAATACTTTTTCTCTGTATTTAATTTTTGATAGTTTGATTAATATGTGTCTTGGCGTGTTTCTCCTTGTATTTATCCTTAATGGGACTCCCTGTGCTTCCTGGACTGATTAGCTATTTCCTTTCCCATATTATGGAAGTTTTCCACTATAATCTTTTCAATATTTTCTCAGTCCCTTTCTCTTTCTCTTCTTCTTCTGGGACCCCTATAATTTGAATGTTCATGTGTATAATGTTTTCCAAGGTGTCTCTGAGACTGTCCTCAATTCTTTTCATTCTTTTATTCTTTATTCTGCTCTGTGCTAGTTTTCCCCACTATTTTATCTTTAAGGTTACTCATCCATTCTTCTTCCTCAGTTATTCTGCTTTTAATCCCTTCTAGAGAATTTTAAATTTCATTTATTGTGCTGTTCATCATTGTTTGTTTGCTCTTTAGTTCGTCTAGATCCTTGTTAAACGTTTCTTGTATTTTCTCAATTCTATTTCCAAGATTTTGGATCATCTTTACTATCATTATTCTGAATTCTTTTTCGGGTAGACTGCCTATTTCCTCTTCATTTGTTGGGTCTCGTGGGTTTTTGCCTTGCTCCTTCATCTGCTGTGTATTTCTCTGTCTTCTCATTTTAATTAACTTACAGTTTTGGGGGTCTTCTTTTCACTGGGTGCAGGTTCGTAGTTCCTGTTGTTTTTGGTATCTGTCCCCAGTGGCTAAGGTTGGTTAAGTGGGTTGTGTAGGCTTTCTGGTGGAGGGGACTAGTGCCCGTGTTCTGGTGGATGAGGCTGGATCTTGTCTTTCTGGTGGGCAGGTCCACGTCTGGTAGTGTGTTTTGGGGTGTCTGTGGCCTTATTATGATTTTAGGCAGCCTCTCTGCTAGTGGATGGGATTGTATTCCTATCTTGCTAGTTGTTTGACATAGGGTGTCCAGCACTGTAGCTTGCTTGTCATTGATTGGAGCTGGGTCTTGGCATCGAGATAGAGATCTCGGGGAAATTTTCACTGTTTGATATTACATGGAGCTGGGATGTCTCTTGTGGACCAGTGTCCTGAACTTAGCTTTCCCACCTCCGAGGCACAGCCCTTATGCCTGGCTGGAGCACCAAGAGCCAGTCATCCACATGGCTCAGAATAAAAGGGAGAAAAAAAAGAAAGAAAGAAAGAAGAAGATAAAATAAGATAAAGTTATTAAAATAAAAACTAATTATTAAAAAAATGCTTTTTAAGTAATAAAAAAAAAAGAATGAAAGAAAGAAGAGCGCAACCAAACCAAAAAACAAATCCACCGATGATAACAAGTACTAAAATATATACTAAAAAAGAAAGGGGCTTCCCTGGTTGCACAGTGGTTGGGAGTCCGCCTGCTGATGCAGGGGACACAGGTTTGTGCCCCAGTCTGGGATGATCCTACATGCTGTGGAG
>NW_020175186.1:5665688-5773641 GCF_003031525.2 Neophocaena asiaeorientalis asiaeorientalis
GAGAACCTGGGGAAAGAAAAAAAAAAAAAAAAAAAAAAAAAAAAACTACAAAAATAAAACCAGACAGACAGAACCCTAGGAAAAATGGTAAAAGTGAAGTTATACAGACAAAATCAGAAACAGAAGCCTACACATACACACTCCCAAAAAGAGAAAAAGGGAAAAAAAAAAAAAAGGTTTACATTGGAATACAGTACTGTTTGACCATGGGGTTAAAAAGGAGCAGCTGATTCGGGGTCTCTGGCACACTCAGGCCTGGAAGAGGGAGGGGTGCGGATGCGTGGCGAGCCTGCGGTGGCAGTGGCCGGCGTGACGTTGCACCAGCCTGAGGCGCGCCGTGCGTTCTCCTGGGACGTTGTCCCTGGATCACGTGACCCTGGCAGTGGCGGGCTGCACAGGCTCCTGGGAGGGGACGTGTGGATAGTGACCTGTGCTTGCACACAGGCTTTTTGGTGGCGGCAGCAGCAGCCTTAGCGTCTCATGCCCACCTCTGGGGTCCGTGCTGTTAGCCGCAGCTCACGCCCGTCTCTGGAGCTCCTTTAAGCAGCAGTCTTAATCCCCTCTCCTCGCGCATCAGGAAACAAAGAGGGAAGAAAAAGTCTCTTGCCTCTTCGGCAGGTCCAGACCTTTTCTCGGGCACACTCCCGGCTAGCCATGGCGCACTAACCCCTTCAGGCTGTGTTCACGCCACCAACCCCAATCCTCTCCCTGGGATCCGACTGAAGCCCGAGCCTCAGCTCCCAGCCCCCGCGTGTCCCTGTGGGTGAGCAGACAAGCCTCTCGGGCTGGTGAGTGCTGGTCAGCACTGATCCTCTGTCCGGGAATCTGTCTGCTTTGCCCTCCGCACCCCTGTTGCTGTGCTCTCCTCCGTGGCTCCGAAGCTTCCCCCTCACCCCGCCACCCGCAGTCTCCGCCCATGAAGGGGCTTCCTAGTGTGTGGAAACCTTTCCTCCTTCACAGCTCCCTCCCACTGGTGCAGGTCCCGTCCCTATTCTTTTGTCTGTGTTTTTTCATTTTTGTTTTGCCCTCCTCAGGTACGTGGGGAGTTTCTTTTGGGAGGTCTGAGGTCTTCTGCCAGCGTTCAATAGGTGTTTTATAGGATCAGTTCCATATGTAGATGTATTTCTGATGTATTTGTGGGGAAGAAGGTGATCTCCGTGTCTTACTCTTCCGCCATCTTGAAGCTCCTCCTCTATTTTTTGTTTTTTAAATAGATTTTCTGTTTTTAGAGAAGCTTTAGGTTCACAGCAAAATTGAGCTGAAAGTTCGGAGAGCTCCCAGGTACTCCCTGCCTCCACACAGCCCCCCATTAGCAGCATCCTCCACCAGAGCAGTAAATCTGCTATAATCGATGGAACTGCATTGACTGACACATCATCATCACCCAGAGTCCCTAGTTGAGTTTAGGTTTCATTCTTAGTTGTTTACATTCTATAGAGTTTGACAAACGTATAACATATAACCACCCTTACAGTATCGTATAGAATAGTTTCACTGACTTATTCTGTGTTTTAGGAAGCCTTTCAGGGGCTTCCCTGGTGGCGCAGTGGTTGAGAGTCCGCCTGCCAGTGCAGGGGACACCGGTCCGGGAAGATCCCACGTGCCGCAGAGCGGCTAGGCTGGTGAGCCATGGCTGCTGATCCAAAAAAGAAGCCCTCCAGGTGATTCTTGTCCACATTAAAGTCTGGCAACCATTTTATTACAGGATACATGTTTTTAAAGCTAAGTTCAAAAAATAGCCAAGAAATTAATACTGTATTAAATCCTACATCTAAACTGAAGGTGTACTTGATTTATCCTACTCTCCTCTTTTGTTTTTTATTGAGGTATAGTTGATTTCCAATATTATATTAGTTTCAGGTGTGCAACATAGGGATTCAATATTTTTATAGATTATACTTCATTTAAAATTATTACAAAATAATGGCTATATTTGCCTGTTCTGTACAATATATCCTTTTTGCTTATTTATTTTATGCATGGTATTTGGTAACTCTTAATCCCATACACCTGTCTTGCCCTTCCCTACCTCCTCCTCCCCATTGGTAACTGCCAGTTTGTTCTCTATATCTGTGAGTCTGTTTCTGTTTTTTATTTAGATTTGTTTTGTTTTTAGATTCCACATATGTGATAACATAGAGTATTTGTCTTTCTCTGTCTGACTTATTTCACTAAGCATAATACCCTCTAGGTCCATCCACCATATTGCAAGTGGCAAAATTTAATTCTTTTTTTATGGCCGAATAATGTTTCATTGTATATATTTACACCACATTCTTTTTATCCATTCATCTGTTGATGGACACTTAAGTTGCTTCCATATCTTGGCTATTGAAGTAATGCTGCTATGAACATTGGAGTGCATATATCTTTTTGAATTAGTGTTTTTATTTTCTTCAAATATATACCCAACAGTGGGATTTCTGGGTCATATGGTAGTTCTATTTTTAGTTGTTTGAGTAAGCGCCACATTGTTTTCCATAGTAGCTGCACCAACTTAAAATACCAGCAACAGTATACTAGGGTTCTCTTTTCTCCACATCCTTGCCAACATTTGTCATTTGTAGACTTTTTGATGATGGCCATTCAGACAGGTGTGAGGTGATATCTCTTTCTGGTTTTGATTTGCATGTCCTTGATGATTAGCAGTGTTGAGCATCTTTTCACGTGCCTGTTGGCCATCTGCATTTCCTCTTTGGAAAAGGGTCTATTCAGTTCTTCTGCCCTTTTTTAAAAACTTTTTATTGGAGTATAGTTGCTTTACAATGTTGTGTTATTTTCTGCTCTACAGCAAAGTGAATCAGTTATACACATACCCCTGCTTTTTTAGATTTCCTTCCCATTAGGTCACCACACAGCACTGAGTAGAGTTCCCTGTGCTGTACAGTAGGTTCTCATTAGTCTTCTGCCCATTTTTTAACAAGGTTGTTGTTTTTGTTGTTTGATGTTGAGTTGTATGAGCTATTTGTATATGTTGGATATTAACCCCTTATCAGTCATATCATTCGCAAATATCTTCTCCCATTCAATAGGTTGTCTTATCGTTTTGTGGTTGGTTTCCTTTGCTGTGCAAAAGCTTTTAAGTTTAATTAGGTCTCATTTGTTTTTTTCTGCTTTTGTTACCTTTGCTTTAGGAGATGGATCCAAAAAATTATTATAATAATTTATGTCCTGCCTATGTTTTGCTCTAGGAGTTTTATAGTATCCAATCTTACATTTATGTCTTTAATCCATCTTGAGTTTACTTTTGTATATGGTGCTAGAGAATGTTCAGTTTCATTTTTTACATGTAACTGTTATGGCCAGCAACTTTTAAAATTAAATTTTATTGAGATATAATTTACATAGAATTTTATTGAGATGTAATTTACATAGAATTCATCATATATACTTTAATGGGTTTGATCAGTATTCAGGATAGAGGATATTTTCATCACCTACAAAGTTCCCACTTGATATTTTATAATCTCTACCACCAACCCCCAGTCCACGTCAACTACCAACCTGATATGTCCCTAGTCTTTTGTCTTTTCTAGAATATCATATATATGGTATTATACAAAATATAGCTTTTTGTGACTGGATTCTTTCACATACTCTAATACATTTGAAATACATCTATATTGTTACGTTTCAGACTTAATTTATTTTAAGAAATGCCTAACCGTATTTTGGTATTTCATTTCATGGATGTACCATAATTTGTTTACTATTCATCAGTTAATGGACATGTGGGATATTTCCAGCTCTTGACTATTATGAATAAATATACTGTAAACATTTATGTATATATTATAATTTCTCTTAGGCAGATACCTAGAAAGAATTTCTGTATAATTTATATTTATAAGAAGCTGCCAAACAGTTTCCCAAAATGACTAAACCATTTCCAAACTAGTTGAGCTCTTTTTACTTTGGCTGCAAAATTCATTCTTATGCAGTTTAAAAGAATTTTAATCTTCAAGTTTGAAAATATAAATGAAATTAAGTCACTAATCCATTTTTTTTTTTTTTTTTTTTACAGTCAAAAAAAATCCAAGCCCAGCTGAAGGAGCTTCGTTATGGGAAGAAGGATTTATTATTTAAGGTAAGCATCTTCCTCCCTACCCCCTCCAACTGGCTAGCTCAATACCTAAACTATCTAAAATATCATTTAGCTTAAATTTAATTTACAGATTTTCACAAGAATTAAAGTTTTATTTGACTGAATTGAAGGTTTTTTCATTTTATTGCCTACTTAATTAGTGGAGATAAATACAGTTATGGTTTCCTAGGTACATTCTTAATCAAAGGCAGGCTTCATTCCAAAGTGTTTAAAGTCCCTTTGTAAGCTTCAATTACTTTAATTCAACATTGAGGCATGTCTTTCAGAATATTTACATTAAGGAGAGCATATACTGAACAAGTTTCCACAGATGAGGTCCACTGGTGACTTACATTCTTGACTTCCAGAGATGCCTATATAAATCTTCTTATTATAGTCTTCATGTTTAATCATGGTTGATTGATTTTGGTGATTGATACTTGATAAGATCAATGCCTATGTATAGGTAGACATCTATCACAGACTATGGTTATGGTTGACTGACTAATGGCCTCCCAAATATATCCATTTGCTAATCTCTGGAACCCGTGAATGTTATATTTTATGGCAAAGGAGAATTTGCAGAGGTGATTCAGTTAAGGATCTTAAGATGGGAAGATTATCCCAAGTTATCTAGTATAATCGCACAAGTTTTTAATAGGAGTAAGACAGGACTGCCTAAGTAAAAAGAAGATTATGTAACCACGGAAGCTGGGGGCGGAAAGACAATGTAAAGGATTTTTTCCCCTATAGCCTCCAGAAAAAACAGCCCTTTCAACACCTTGATTTTGCTCCATAAAATTCATTTCAAACTTCTGACTTTCAGAACAAAAAGAGAATAAATTGTGCTGTTGTTTAAGCCACTTAGTTCATGGTAGTTTGTTATAGTAGCAAGAAGAAACTAATAGAGATATTTCCTTTTATCTCCGTTGAACAGAGGAGATAGAAGCAGGTGCCTTTAATTGTGCCATCTGCATTCCCAAATGCAGTAGAGTGATAGAGTATTAGGCTCTTAGTAGTAGGAATAATAATTTGTTTAATAAATAAGTGCAAATTACTTTGTGCGTAATATCTATTTTTCAAAAATGTGTTCACTACAATGATCATCCCAATCTATGAATATCAGGTTTAAAGGACAGAAAATTCTTCATGTTATCTAATGGTTGGAAAATCCTTTGATTTTTCTGATTAAAACAGTAAGAAATGACTTCTCACTCTTCTCTGACACATTTATTTTTGGCTTAGAATCATGGGAAGGTGTTCCTGTTATGTAAACCAATATCTATTAAATCCTTATTCCATGCAAGTCATGAATCTGGGTACATTTTGCCATTTAGTCTTTCATAAATATGCTTCCTGCCATTCCTTTAATCTCATCTATAACAAGATATTCTCCAGCACACCAAGAAAACTTTGAATTTATTCTCATTAATGCTTACTGACTCTCAGCACTGCTCATTGCATGTGATAAGTAGATAAGATAAAAGTATAAAATCCAAGATATTTGCCTGTGTACCTTCAATCTTTCATACTGAGACTCTTAAGCTCAGGGTATCTTAACTTTTACATTCAGTTTGGCCTTAGCTTTTTGCAGTCACCAATAACAAATAATTGAAATTGGCAAAAAAAAAAACCCCAAAAAAACCTTGTGTGTGTGTGTGTGTGTGTGTGTGTGTGTGTGTGTGTGTGTTCATATTTGCAAAGAAATGTCTAGTTCTCTGATTTGGTTAACTTAATAAGATCAGGAATATAATAAGAGAATTCCAAGCTCCCTAGAGCTGATAACTTTTAGGTATTAGGCTGGGAGATTTATGTAAAGACAGAAGATCATATGAGGCTTTTTAAATTTTTTGAATTTCATTTCTCAAATTGAAGAGTTATAGAAAGAAAAGTTGGGAGAAAAGAATGAGATCCAATAATTTTCCATGATTTACTTCTTTGTAATATGACAGTTGTTAAATATAGATTAGTAATTTATCAACTTTCAGAAATTACCAAAATCAAGATTTGTTGCATATCTGTATTATTTGAAAAAATGAGACATTATTTGTAAGCCTTATTATTTTAGGCCACTTTGAGAAGAGCACTTTTATATGAAATCAAGTGAATTGTGTATGAATAGACCATGAAGTTGCACAAATTAGGATGTCTTCCCATATTCTCTCCCCAAAACACTGTTTAATTTTTATTAACTCCAATAACATGAGATCTAGAAGCATGGCAATTTTAGTAGTTAAATTAACTTATTCAGTAGCTAAACAATGTCAACAAGGACCCAGAGTTTTTTGTTTGTTCGTGTTTCAGACTTTTTCATATCATGATCCTCACATAACTGACTTGTTCTAAGCTTTGATTCCTCATTATATAGTGATGGTGTCTAAAGAGCTATATACCTGTGTACAAAGTCAAAGAAAAGAGTGCGGGGGGAGACGCTTGTCCTTGACTGTCATAATTTTTGTAAAGGAGGAACATTTTTTGAGAAGTCTCCCCAAACTTGGGCATGACCCTATGCAAAAGTGAGACTTTAGTGTGTTCAGCTTCTACTGTAAAAGGTTGCTTCTTTTTAGAACTAAAGAAATCTAATTGTTAATGGAGAGGCAACCAAAAATTTCTGCTATAATGTACTCATCCACTCATCTTGATGACAACTTACATTTATATCATCTCATTTGCTTAGTTTTATATCAACAGTGCACATTTTAGGTACTGTATAAACATGTTAAATAAATGAATGAATACATACATACATACATATGTATGTACATGGATACATAAATAGATAGGTCAGGGCAGTAGAGAGTAGAAGCTAATGTCTGTGACCACAGGAATCCATCCATGCATCTATTAAAATGAGTCCACAAATATTTTTGGCAATAACTTGCTGAATCCTGAGATAAGTAGCAAAATATTTTATTTCCCTGAAAGTAGTTTCCTGAGAATCTATTCAGTTTTGAATAGATTTGATGGTTTTTAGTGAAGATAATCTTTGAAGGAGCAATGCCTGCCGCTAAAGCACGTGAATTTATCTTAAAAGTAATGGCATGTGCTGACAATTGCAAGACATACTGACAAATTCAGTGTCCTTATTAATGTTTGAGAGCTGGCTTTTGATTAGGGAAGGCTGCCAGCAGCAGTAAACATTCTGTACTAAGGAAAGAATTGAGGTCCTGTGGATTGTTATTTGCCCAGGACTTGAGTTACTTTTTATCTTCCTTGATTCGGTTTGGAGTTGATATTCTCTGAAATACCTACCCTCCATTTTGCTCCTCTATTTTACTTTTACATATACTTATTTTTTTTATTTCAGAAGAATTATTTTTTCAGTATAGAACAATTTCAAAACATGTTTAAATGTATAAGGCCAAAAAAAAAAAAAACACTTAAAATCCCATCACTTGGATCACACTCAATATTTTGAAATATTTTGTATTTCTGTTTAGTTCCTTTTGTATTAGGCATAATCTGCTTTGTGATTAACATATGTTTGTTAATATAGATTATATATTATACATATTCTGCTTTTTTAAAACATAAAAGTATCCTTTAGTTATAATTTCTTCATAAAAATTTAAAAGTGTAATTTTATATGTGTGCCAAAAGTGAATTTTTTCCTTATGAATATATGTGGATAGACAAGATGTGGCACATATATACAGTGGAATATTACTCAGCCATTAAAAAGAATGAAATAATGCCATTTGCAGCAACATGGATGGACCTAGAGATTGTCATACTGAGTGAAGTAAGTCAGATAGAGAAAGACAAATATTGTATGTTATCACTTATATGTGGACTCTAAAAAAAGTGATACAAATGAACTTATTTACAAAACAGAAACAGACTCATAGACTTAGAGAACAAACGTATGATTACCAGGGGCAAGGGTGGCAGGGGAGAGATAGTTAGGGAGTTTGAGATTGACCTGTACACACTGCTGTATTTAAAAATGCATAACCAACAAGGACCTACTGTATAGCACAGGGAATGCTGCTCAATATTATGTAACAACCTAAATGGGAAAAGAACTTGAAAAAGAATAGATCCACGTATATGTATAACTGTATCACTTTGCTGTACACCTGAAACTAGCACACCATTTTTAATCAACTATACTCCAATATAAAATAAAAAGTTAAAAAAGTGTGTGTATGATGATTCTAATTTATGCTCTGATGAAAAATGTGTTCTTACTTTTATCTCAAAGTGTAGTTTTTTATTGAATGTGTATGTAACTGTAAAGTAATTCACTAAAATTATTGAAAAATTTTAATGTTATTGAAACCTGATAGACATTATTTTTGGAGTTTGGATTTTTTAACTTGAATGAGGAATAACCGACAAATATAATCATACATATTTAAAGTGTACAGCATGACGTTTTGATGTACAAATGCATTGTGGAATGATTACCAAGATCAAAATAATGAACACATCCCTCACCTCACATAGTTAACTATTTGTGTGTGTAGTGAGAAAGATTTAGATCTACTGTCAGCAATTTTGAATGATAAATACCCCGTTATTAACCACAGTCACCATGCTATACATTTGATCCTCAGAACTTATTCTTCTTATAAATGCAAATTTGTACACTTTGACATCCATCACATCATTTCCCTCCTTTCTGCTCCTGGCAGCCACCATTCAATTCTTTGTTCCTATAAAATCAGCCTTTTATTTTTTTGAAGATTCCACATATAAGTGACAACATACAGTATTTTCTTTCTCTGTCTGGCTTATTTCACTTAGGTTGTCACAAATGGCCTGACTTTGGTAAGGAAAGACTTTCCCCAAATGTGGTTGTGAGGGTACCTTTTATTCTTGAAAGAGCACAGCAGAATAGTCTCCATGCAGCTCCATCAGCTGAGGTCAATGTTAGCACAGACTATAGGGGTCCACAGTGCTCAAGACAGCCGAGGTCCTGTGGTTGGTGGTGGTGGCTAAGGTTATTGACTTCCTGAGTGGCAAAGACTGCTGAGATTCTCCTATTCTCCTTTTTCACTTGTGAGAAGACGTTCTAGCCAAGGGGATCCCTCTTATTGGCTGGTCTGGTGTGCTGGCACTCAGAGAAGTAGTGGAGCCAGAGTCCTAGGATCAGATGTATGTGGAACTACAACAGTACCAGGATCCTGAGGCACAGGTACACTTGTGCAGCAATGGCATTGGTGTCCATTGTGTAAGAATCTGCAGATCTCTGGGGAACTGTAGTCTGAGTCTCTGGGACTCTCCACAGTGACTCAGATTGGGGGTAGGCAGGGAGGATACAGCAGCAGCAGGGACCCTGGGGTGATAGGGTGTGCAATGGCTTGGGGTCAGGGTACAGTAGCAGCACAGTCTTGGGATGATGGAACAAAGTCCCAACTTTGACCCCAGGGCGCAGTCACAGAAGAGCAGTAACATATCCCTGGTGGTGGTCCATTAAATCTGTGTTGGACCTAGAGGATGGGGCTCAGACCAGCAGCAGCATAGCCCTGGCACTAACAGGTCAGAGCTATGACCTGGGACTCTGGGGTGGGACTCAGAGCATCAGTCAGCCGGTCCCCAGAAATGATGAGTCAGAGCTGGGAACTGAGAACCCAGCGAGGCAGATCTCAGAGCAGTATAGAAGCTCTGGTCTCATATGAGGCTACATGCTGGGGCATCCCAATCCCAGAGAATGGCTACTGGGGGCCCTTGAGGGCAGTTCTCATGCAACAGTAGCCCCAGCCCTGGGGAGGAGATTCAGCAGCAGAGACTCTGAGATGCTCCATCATCAGGATCAGTGTTGGTGAAAATGATACAAATCCACAGTGGTGAGGCTTGCAGGGGTTCTCCTGCTCTCCTTTTACCTATGCGGTGAAGTTCTTCTGTGGGGACCCCTCCTGGCACTAAGCTGCTCTAGACTGGGAGATGGAGTGCTGAAGGTAAAATGCTTCCTATGCTTTTCTATGTAACCATCATCAGTTTTTGAGCTCTACAGTGTTTTTGCTACTTCCCCATTGTAGTCTAGAGCTTTTCCTGAGATATTTTCATCAGTTTATAGTTCCTTTACTATTTTTGCTGGGTTTTTTGAGAGGAGGAGAAAAGTGTTGGGATCTCCTAGCCATTCATCTTGCTGAGGTCAACTTTCTTAAGAAAATTATAACAGTTGACTATCCCATCAGTGTAGTAAGAAAAAAAAAATGTTGTGTTTAATTAAGACTTTAGGAATACCCAGAGAACTGGGTATTCTCATTAAAGAAACAAGAATAAATGAATAGGTAAATAAATATGTTAGTCTGCTCAGGCTGACATAAAAAAATACCATGGACCCAGTGGCTTAAACAACAGAAATTTACTTTCTCACAGTCTGGAGGCTGGAAAGTCTGAGATCAAGTCTGGCAGGGTTTGGTTTCTAGTGAGAGCCCTCTTCCTGGTTAGCAGCAGCCACCTTCCCACTGTGTCCTCACACGGAGGAGAACTAGTGAGCTCACTTATGTCTCTCCTTATAAGGACACTAATCCTACAATATCAGGATCCCACCCTTAGGACCTCATTTAACCTTAATTACCTCCTTATAGGCCCCATCTTCTAGTAAAATCACATTGGGGGTAGGCTTTCAACATATGAGTTTGGGGGGAGACACAATTCAGTTCATCGCAGTAATTAACTAAATAATACATGCAGTAAAGCAGTAACAAACTTTGTTGTTTGAGAAATTATAAAATGAAAATTACTGTTTTAATTTGCCCTAAATATGATTACTGGGCAGCTTAAACATTTATTTTAAAATGTAAGCCACTCAATTTCACTTACGTACTTTTTTGTTGTTGTTTTGGTCACTTCAAAACAATTTACGTAATGCTCCCTAGTCACCAAAAATTAAATGTATCAACTTGCCTATTGAGGTAGGGAATGCGAGACTGTTTGAGTTTTGATACCAGATTTTCAGAAGGAGACGTTACTGAGTTTAAATGGAAATTATCTCTGAACTCACTTTCATGTTCTATAGGCTTAAGATTAGATACATTCTGGGTGGGAAGCCTTTTGAACGTATATTTTGGCCATGACAGCTTCCTGGACTGACTTTTCCTGTGTGGAGACCAATATATTTATGCCTTTGCTGAAGGTTCTGTTCCACATGTTATGTTGCTAACATTTGGTCTCTTTAAAGAGCATCATAAGCATCACGTCAGTCCTCATTTAATATTGTGTTTATAGTACATATACAGAAAATAATACATGACATGTTGATGGTAAATATGCCCAAAGAATGTGTTTCTTTAAAAAATTTTTATTGCTTCATTCTAGACGTGTAACCTTGAATCTGTAGAATTAAAAAATCTCTAGTAATGATAACAACTGATACATATTGAGCACTAAACATGCTTACTCCTCAAAACAACTTAGGTATATACGTCTGATGCATTGAGTATTTGTGTGTGTATATGTATATACACACATGATGTGTGTATTGGGGGGGACGGGTGTGTGTGTAAAGTGAGGCCAAAAAGTTAATGGTCCAAGGTCATCAATAGAGTAGATATTGTGTATAACTGAGAAAGGATTTACATCTATCAGATACATTCATGTTCACAGTCTGGGTCTAATCCTCTCCCCTGCCTTTTTTTTTTTTCTTTCTTTATCTTTCTTTCTCTTACTTCCTGTGGTCTCCCTGGTGACTGGCTCTTCATTTTGTTATTTGTCTGTTCTTCACACTCTAAACCCCTGACCATCTTTCTATTGCTTACTAGTTGTAGCACATATTGAATGATCCATCTTGCTTTGTCCTCTGGTACTTGCAAAATCTTTGCCGATGTCCTGACCTTCAAATGCATAGACGTTTTTGTTCCCAGTATCCATCTTTTTCCCTGCGTTCCAATCTTCTGAGACATTCTGTTTGGATGCATCTAGCTGTTTTATGAAAAGAACTATGACATATTAGATTTCCAGTGAGGGATACCAATTTTGCGACTATTTCTATTATTCAATAAAACCAACTTCATAAAAACTATGTGTTATTCAATGTTTCAAATACAATAATGAATTATTTAAATTACTGCCTACATGAAGTTTACAGCCTATCGATAAAAATAATGCCTTATATGTATTTAGCATTTTATACTCTACCCAGTGCTGTGATGTACATTATTTCATTTGATCCTCACTACAATCTCTATGAGACAGAGGGAAGAAGTTGTAGAATCCATTTTACCATAAGGGTATTGAGGCCTTGAGAAGTTTGAAATTACTCCAGGCCACCAAAATATTTATTTGCGAAGCTAATTTATTAACAGATTGAAATCATCATTATTTTATTTATTTTAATATTTATTTAGTTATTTATTTAAAATTGAACTGACTTAGAGTTTCTTGGCTCAAGTATATTTGACAGAAATTTATAGTTATTCCTTTGATAACTATTTCTATAGCATAGTTATACCACTGTATCAAAATTCTGACAATTATTCTGCCGCGTTTGGTGATAGACCAGATAACACTCATTTTGAAACTGTGACATCAAAATGGCATGTGTTCTCATTGGTATTTTCTCTAGAAACCAGATGTGTTCAACTGGTATCTGCTTTTGAAAACAGGAATATTGCCACATGAATTCCCAAGTATGGATCCAACAAGTGTCAGATTATTTTCTGATGATTTGAGTCTTCTATAAAGGAATTTCGTGAAGCAGTTGTCCCTTAATTTTTAAACCCTTGTATAAATTAAGATAATTTTTGTGCATCTGTCTTTCATTAACTTACATTTATCTCATCCACGTGTTAAACCATTTTTTTTAATGAGCAAAAGCATTTTCAGTGTCACTCATTTGTTATGTGTCAATTTATCTCCAGTTATGTGAGTTTTGGCCCTAAAAATATAGACACCTTACAGGAGAGGTTAAAGGGGGTACTGATTTTATTTTCTTCCATGATTTAACAAACTTTAATTTTCAAAGCACATTCATTTGTGCCTCAAAATAATTTTATGAGTCAGTCAGGGCAGCTGGTACTGTCACCTTAGCGTGTATCAGAAAAACAAGGCCTAGAGAAGGTAAAAGACTTATCTGAAATCATAGAACTAGTAAGTGGCAGAGTTTTGTTCTAATCTAAGTCCTGCGACTCCACTATATCACATTTTTCAGTTATATTTCTACTTTGCTTCTTAGGGGGAATCTGTGGATTATACTTTTCAGAAATATTTTCTACTGTACTAATTCAAAGATTAAAAGGGCAAATATGCTTAGCTGGAAATATAACTTGTTGATGTAAAAAATAATCTGTTGGTAACTAATACTCAATGCATTTGCTTAAAAAACATAAGCATTTTCAGTACAAAAATAGGCTGTTTTCAGTTTAGAATTTGCAACTCTTGAAACAGTTTTTTTTTTTCTGACTCCCTATATTATTATTATTATCTAACCTACTCATTTTTAAAACTATAGTATAGAGGTATGTTCTGTGGTAAGAAACAGGAGAAATTTAACTGACCTTGTCCAAATCAACCCAACTTTTCAGGCTTGCTCCTTCCATGTTTTAAAGCACAAAAGCCAAATAGCCTCACTTATTTTCTTATTATTCACCAGATAATGGAGTATATATGCAGGTTTTAAAAGGACATGCTTCTTATCAGAAGTCATAGCAAATTTAAATTTATTAAACATTAATTCTTCTCTGAAAATGTTGAGAATATTCCAAATACTGAAAATCACTGAAAGTACAAGATTTCTTAAGAAACCAAGCCTAGAGCTTTAAAGTGACTTATCTATGAAACACAACTTCAATCTAAGCTTCCTGACTTCATGTTTGTTCATTTCTCAAAAATTATTGATTGAGCACGTATTATCTGTCAGGCACTGAGGAAAGTGTTGTTGTATTTGTTTTTGTTTTTGTTTTTTTCCCCATTTCACCAGGATTTCTTCACACTTTAGCAAGGGATTTGAAGTCAATGGATGAATTTCAGGAAGATATTGACTCCTCAGAATATTTTCATATTTTTATAGGTTTACATATGGCATTTTTCTTGGAGAGGAGCTTATATAATTTATCAGATTATCAAATGGTCTATACCTATCCAAAGTTTAACAGTTTAGGAATCATTGCTTTACATATTGGCCCTCACCTTCTGCCATGCTAAGCACTTTTAGGCAATGGTAAGCAGAGTTTTCTCTGGTTGTTATTGAGAATACTGTGCTTGTTTCAAGTTTCTGTCTTTTTCTTTCCTACTCTGTTCACTTATTAGAAAACTGAGGTGTATTCTATAACTGCCAGGCTGATGATTATGTTAGAAATTATTTTTAGAAAATGTTTATAACTTTAAATATGTTTTTAAGTTTTACCATTTTAATGAAATTTTATCATTAATTTGAGATTTGAAAAAACAGTTATGACTTTTCCCATAGGAAAATAAAACATGTTAAGTGATTTAAGCCAGATATTGTAAATACATTTTAAAAAGTGAATATCTTTGTGTGTCCCTACCCCATACCCTGTGCCTGCCTATCCAATACCTTGCTAAAGGGTCATGGGGTTATTTTCCACTGAGCTTGGGTCTAGGCTTGACATCATCCTCATTCTAAGCAGCTCCTAAAAGTCAGTCATGGTTGGTACCTATCTGCCATCCCTGAATGAGCTCTAAATATTTTGCCTATAGCCAGCCTTCAGTCTCTAGAAGGACACTCTGCAGTATTTGCTCACCAGCGTCTTACCATTGTAGCAAATGACAAATGTTATATATTTGCAAAGTCTTTGTAGAGAAATGGTCTAAAGGCTAAGATATGTTAGGGAATAAGGCATAAGTGTGAATTTTTCTGCAGAGAATCAAAATAAAGACAATTAACTTTATTTTTTTTAATGTCTTTATTGGAGTATAATTGCTTTACAATATTATGTTGGTTTCTGCTGTATAATAAAGTGAATCAGCTATATGTATACATATATCCCCATATCCCCTCCCTCTGGCGCCTCCCTCCCACCCTCCCTATCCCACCCCTCTAGGTGGTCATAAACCACCGAGCTGATCTCCCTGTGCTATGCAGCTGCTTCCCACTAGCTATCTATTTTACATTTGGTAGTGTATATATGTCCATGCCACTCTCTCACTTTGTCCCAGTTTGCCCTTCCCCCTCCCCGTGTCCTCAAGTCCATTCTCTACCTCTGCATCTTTATTCCTGTCCTGACCTTAGGTTCTTCAGAACCACTTTTTTTTTTTTTAGATTCCATATATATGTGTTAGCATATGGCATTTGTTTTTCTCTTTCTGACTTACTTCACTCTGTATGACAGACTCTATTTGTTGTTTTTCCCTTGCTGCTTGTAATAGTTTTTCTTTGTATTTAATTTTTGATAGTTTGATTAATATGTGTCTTGGCGTGTTTCTCCTTGGATTTTTCCTGTATGGGATTCTCTGTGCTTCCTAGACTTGATTGACTATTTCCTTTCCCATGTTAGGGAAGTTTTCAACTATAATCTCTTCAAATATTTTCTCAGACCGTTCCTTTCTCCCTTCTTCTTCTGGGACCCCTATAATTCGAATGTTGGTGTGTTTAATGTTGTCCCAGAGGTCTCTGAGACTGTCCTCAGTTCTTTTCATTCTTTTTTCTTTATTCTGCTCTGCGGCAGTTATTTCCACTATTTTATCTTCCAGGTCACTTTTCCGTTCTTCTGCCTCAGTTATTCTGCTAATGACTCCTTCTAGAGAATTTTTAATCTCATGTATTTGTGTTGTTCATCATTGTTTGTTTGCTCTTTAGTTCTTCTAGCCCCTTGTTAAACGTTTCTTGTATTTTCTCCATTCTATTTCCAAGATTTTGGATCATCTTTACTATCATTACTTTGAATTCTTTTTCAGATAGACTGCCTATTTCCTCTTCATTTGTTTGGTCTGGTGGGTTTTTACCTTGCTCCTTCACCTGCTGCATATTTCTCTTTTGTTAAACTTACTGTGTTTGGGGTCTTGTTTTCACAGTGTGAATGTTCCTAGCTCCCATTGTTTTTGGTGTCTACCCCCAGTTGGTGAGGTTGGTTCCATGGCTTGTGTAGACTTCCTGGTGGAGGGGACTTGCACCTGTGTTCTGGGGTGAGAATGGATCTTTTCTTTCTGGTGGTCAGGACCATGTCTGGTGGTATGTTTGGGGATGTCTGTGAACTTAGAATGATTTTAGGCAGCCTCTCTGATAATGCGTTGGGTTGTGTTCCTGTCTTGCTAGTTGTTTGGCATAGGGAGTCCAGCACTGGAGCTTGCTGGCCATTGGGTGGAGCTGGGTGTTAGTGTTGAGATGGAGATCTCTGGGAGAGCTCTCAGCAATTGATATTACATGGGGCTGGGAGGTCTCTGGTGGTCCAGCCCTGGACCGGGCTCTCCCACCTTGGAGGCTCAGGCCTGACACCCAGCTGGAGCACCAAGACCCTGCCAACCACACAGCTAGGAATAAAAGGAAGAAAAAAAATGAAGAAAAAAAATAAAATAATAATAAAATTTTTAAAAGATAAAAAAATAAAAGAAGAGAGCAACCAAACCAATAAACAAAGCCACCAATGATAACAAGCACTAAAAACTAAACTAAGATAAATATAAAAATACGCACAGGCTCCTGGGGGGTATGGATAGTGACCTGTGCTTGCACACAGGATTCTTGGTGGCTGCAGCAGCAGCGTTATCGTTTCATGCCCATCTCTGGGGTCCAAGCTGATTGATTGCTGCGGCTCACGCCCGTTTCTGAAGCTCGCTTAGGCGGTGCTCTGCCTTCTGTGGGCACACAGGGAAGGAATACCCTCTCCTCACGCACCCTGAAACAATGGCCTCTTGTCTCTTCGGCAGGTCCAGACTTTTTCCCTGACTCCCTTCGGCTACTTGTGGTGCACTAGCCCCCTTCAGGCTGTGTTCCCGCAGCCAACCCTAGTCCTCTCCCTGGGATCTGACCTCCAAAGCCCGAGCCTCAACTCCCAGCCCCCTCCCACCACAGTGCGTGAGCCGACAAGCCTCTCAGGCTGGTAAGTGCTGGTCGGCACCGATCCTCTGTGCAGGAATCTCTCTGTTTTGCCCTCCGCACCCCTGTTGCTGCGCTCTCCTCCGTGGCTCCGAAGCTTCCCCCCTCTGCCACCCGCAGTCTCCGCCCGCGAAGGGGCTTCCTAGTGTGTGGAAACTTTTCCTCCTTCACAGCTCCCTCCCAGAGTTGCAGGTCCTGTCCCTATTCTTTTGTCTCTGTTTTTTTTTTTTTCATTTTTCTTTTGCCCTACCCAGGTACCTGGGGAGTTTCTTGCCTTTTGGGAGGTCTGAGGTCTTCTGCCAGCATTCCGTAGGTGTTCTGTAGGAGTTGTTCCACATGTAGATGTATTTCTGATGTATTTGTTGGGAGGAAGGTGATCTCCATGTCTTACTCCTCTGCCATCTTCCAAACAGCTCGACAATTAACTTTAGACCAGCCCTAGAATGTTTCTCCTTGTGTCTGAGATGCTGGGATGAGCCTTGTGTTGCTGACCTTTTCTACCTATTCTTCTCCTGTCCATCATGTTGCATGTATGTCTTGGCTTAGCCAGTTGTCCTCCCATTCTGAGGGGCCCTCAGCGTTTACTAAGTTCAGCTGACTTTGCACAGGTCCTTGCTTGGAGCATATATAGAGCAGTGGCGCCATCATGAGACCTTTGGGGAAAGTCACTCTTTTCGTGGGACTTGCCTGGTATACTGCTATTTCAGTTCTAGGCACAACAGCCACTAATTGATGCACTGGTTTCTTTAGGTCCTAAATGCTTCTATTTTTTAGTACATTAAAACATTTTTTTTTTTCAGTGAGAAACATGTTTCTTCTGGGCACACTGAAAGTTCAACATGTGCTTCTAGAAGAGCAGAAATTGTCTTCGGTTCTGAAATTATAGATTAGAAATTATGACCTTTTGTAGAGTCAAATTTGAGCACCTAGAAGCACTGCTCAGGGACATATTACATCCTCAGATAGCTTTTCATCTCTAATTAAAATAGAAAGTAATTACAGTAAGATCTCTATTCTAAACATAATTATTTTGAATATAAAATTAAAAGAAAGAACAGTGAAGAAAACACAGCAATTTCACTCATTATACATTTTTTAAATGCTTTGTTTTCTATATCCTTTATCTTAGTGGTGATGCCAACCATAATTTCAGAAAACAAGGGCAAGTTATTTTTCTCCTTTGAGTACTTCTTTTGGTAACACATTTAGATGTTCTCCTTTGTCTTGGCAGGAGACATTTGAGAAGCATATTTGTGAATTTACTTTACTCTTCATTTCATTTCATTGCTGTTACTCAGTTACTAGGGTGTTTGTTGACCTACCCATAATAAAAGAGAAGAAAGCAATTACCACTGAAGGTAATTGCATGGAAAGCTGCTGCAACTGACAGTTTAGAGGAATTTTAAATAGAACAGTTCTCCATAAATTTCATAGTTTATAGAAAGGAATGTACAGCTTATGACGGCAAGAGCAGAATCCATAAGTAGTATACACTGGGAGTCTTTTACCATGGCAACACTATCACTTCAGTCATTGACCCTGATATGTCTCTAAAGATTTCTTCTTTATCTTCTTCCCTACCATTATAATTTGAATTTAACAAACCCCATTTGAGAAACAAGTCAGATCAACTTGTTACATAAGTTTTAAACAATGTAGAACCCTCACATTAGAAGGATCTTGTAATACCTCCAACTCTAGTCTCTTGCACAACATTGGCTAATCTCCCTGACCACATTGTCTCTGATTGTAAATGTTCAGTGATTAAGATTCACAATATTCTAAAGCAGGGTTTTTTCCTTCTTACAAAATTCTGATGAAGAATCCCCTTCTCACGCTCAATTACAGTTAATTTTTTGTATATCTATCTGATTCCCACAGAGATTCCAAGCTCATTCTATAAAGTAATGTGTTTTTCCCCACAGTCTCTTCTTTTGGTTCCCTCTTTATTCTTTGTCTCTGTATTCTTTGCCCTTTCTATTCTTCATGCCCACACCAATGAGACCCTTTCAGAAAGAGAATTTAACATGCTGTAATTGTTTTTCAGTCCCAGGAACATTTGTGGTTTCTTAGCCAAGAGTAGAACTCAGTTTACTCCTAATGATGAAATAACCTGGGAAGGCAAAGTGGGGTGCATTATTTGAGTAGGCAATGAAAATCATTTCAATGCTTGCAATTCATGCTACTTAGCCAGATACCAAAATTTACAGTCACCAGCACACATTTTTCAGTTTTCTTCCCAATCGCATAATCTCTTCTTTTTTTTAATTGAGGTGTAATTGACAAATAACATTACATTGGTTTTAGGTGTACAGCATAATTATTTGATATTTGTATATGTTGCAGATTGATCACCAGAGTAAGTCTAGTTACATCCATAACCATAAATATTTACAATTGGATGTGTGTGATAAGATCTTTTAAGAAAGATTATTCTCGGGCTTCCCTGGTGGCGCAGTGGTTGAGGGTCCGCCTGCCGATGCAGGGGACTCGGGTTCGTGCCCCGGTCTGGGAGGATCCCGCGTGCCGCGGAGCGGCTGGGCCCGTGAGCCATGGCCGCTGAGCCTGCGCGTCCGGAGCCTGTGCTCCGCAAGCGGGAGAGGCCACAACAATGTGATAAGATCTTTTAAGAAAGACTATTCTCTTAATAACTTTCAAGTATGCAATACAGTATTACTAACTATAATCACCATGATGTACATTACATCCCCATGACTTATTTATTTTATAACTGGGAGTTTGTATCATTTGGCCCCCTTTACCTATTTCATCCACCTCCCACCCACTGCCTCGGGCAACCACCAAATAATCTTTTCTTTTGTGAAAGTCACAACTAGCATATCCTCCCACCCTGCTCCAGCCATTGCTACTCCAACTCCTCTAGAAGCAGAAGTATGAAAATTCCCCAAGGCTGGGAAAATCCATATGGGGTATATTATATGATGTGCAGAAACTCTATGATCATATTTTGGGTAAAATCTTTTAGCGTCATCATTGCTTCTTGCAGCAAGTCAGATAAAACTTATAGCACAATTACGAAGCACCTACTATGGGACCTAAGAGTGCTTTGCATGCTGCAAGAGAAAGGGAAAGGCACTTCTATTTCACAGCCTTGCCTAATCTATATGTAAAAAGTCTTACTTATATCAACCCTAAGCCATCATCTACTGAATATTTTGTCCATTTCTTCTTCCTTAATGAATGTAGCTTGATGTGGCAAAAAGAATGTGTGGTTGCAGTCAGGGAATTGGGTTCTTTATTATCTTTCTCTTACCTGCAAACTGAGGTTAAGTAGTCACTTAGCCTTGTTGCTCATCAATTCCTCTTTTAGTAAACTATGGATAATATCAATACACACACTTCAAAGTTATTTAACAGAATCAAATGAGATTATATATGCAAATGAATTCTGCGAAATATTTTACACACATTCCATTATCAATGAATTTATTTTGTTTTTGTTTTTCCAGAGGGAAGTATGCTTCTTAGGATAATACCAGGTCACTTTTTCAGAGTCTAAACAAATGTTTTTCTTAGTCTCATTCAAGAAATGTGTCACATCTTTTCAACTCAGGCCTTCATACTTTGCAGTCTCTGGGATGTATAAAACTGTATTCCAGGCCCTTTTATTTCTCCTTTAAGATATAGAGTTGACTTGGAAGCCTGGCGCAGATCAGTTCATCTCCTTCATTTTAGGCAAATATATATTTTAAAATTTTATTTATAAACAAAGGCAAAAGGATCTTCAGAACATTCTACAGAGAAAACAGCTCATGCTTTTTAGTATTTCTATAGCAATCAAGGACTAAAGGCATAATAGCTTTTCAGAAATGAAATTGTTGGGGTATATATATATTTTTCCTAATAAAGTTTTACATGAGTCTTTTTATTAAAGAAATGGATATAGAGGCCAAGAGCTAGATGCAATTTCTAAATATAATTGCAGTTGACCATTGTCTGGTGTCAGAGAGGTGAAAGATTACATTCTCTTTTCCAACTGCCTTTAACATATTGTTTGCAGGAATAATAAATGGAAATTGTCTCTAATCTAATCTAATTAGTTGTGTAAGAAGCCTTTGCTATAATAATTTGGTTTCATGCTTGGGTTTATCTTGGACAAATTTGATATGCCGATATACTGATAATTTATTCATTAAAATCTATAAAATCTTCTAAAATAATAATATTGAAAATAGCCCTCTGGATTTTTTTGTTTCAAGCTGGGCAGAACCTATGTTAACTTAATATTACAATTCTCCCCCTCTCTTCAGGTATTGAATTTGTTTTTACTTTAGATACATTGTGGATAACAGCTACCTTATATTTAATGTTTTCACTTATTTGAGCCCTTTTATTTGCATACTGCTTAGATTTTAATGTTATCTTAACGTGTAAGAGTTTGGTAGCAATCAAGCACAGTCTTATAGACTGCCTATTCAATTTTGGCTGTTTTAATAATAATACCCATCTTTACTGAATGAGGATGGTCTGTTGGTGTTTCATACATTTTAACATGTGTAGGGATAAGCTGTGTGTCTTGATAAAGGATATTCTGATTCAGTAAGTCTGGGATGGGGCTTGGGATTCCACATGTCAAACAAGACCCTAGGCAGTGCTGACTGTATTGGTCTATGAGCCACACTTTAAATTACAAGGCCCTAGGGCATTTAATTAATGATGTGAAACTTTTTCTCAATTTAAAAATTCTATAGACATTGGTGTTGTGGAAAGCAGCATTTGAAATGAGGTGATTTGAGTTCCCTTTCAGACTTTTCACTTAACTTACTAATGTTTCTTTTGTATATGGACCTCTGAAAGAGGGTATTTGCATCTGTTATTTAACATCTCCGGCCCCCCCCACCCCGCCCTCTTTTTCACTCATCACAGCTGATATTTTGTAGCAGGCACAGGGAAAAAAAATTGGATGGTAAATTGCCATGCCCTGTCAGTAACAGTGATAGGATAGTTTACAATTAATTTTAATACATTATAGTAAGTGTTGTATAAGCACTTTATCTACCACTCTTGGGGGAGAGGTCGTGAAGGAGGGCCAAAGATCAATAGAATAATTACTACATTGGGACAAGCTTCATGCAAGAGTGACACTGGGTTAGATCTTGAGGGCATTGCGTCAAAGTCTACACTTGGTAGTTAGTAAATATTTGTAGAAATGAAGGAAAGAAGGAAGGAAGGGAAGAGTCAGTGCGTAAGTGAGGAATGCTGTCTTTCTTGAGAAAACAGTCTAACATGCATTACTGTTTAATAAGTTGTCAGAGGACTTGCTGAAATGTATGGTAAATGTGGAAAGAGGCCAGAAGATACTGGGGAAAGAAAAAATGGTGCCAAATCATGAGGGGCATTAACGGTGATGTTAATAATTTCGAGATAAAAGTGTCAATAATTTTATGAATAGTTTCTTCTCTTAGTGGGAAAAATGTTCAAGTTCCTGCTGACTTGTGTTTGGAAATCAGCTTCCCACTCTGATTCGTTCTTTTCCTCCATGGGGCCTGGGCATGGCTTATCTTTCCAGTCAGCAAGGTATATGTCAGTAACTACTCGGCACCATGTAGGTGCTTCTGACTGATCAGCAGGCCCACAGGTCCTGGTTCTGTTTTTGTTTTCATTTTTGTTTATTTCTTTTACTAGTTACCAACTTAAATGTCTTTTGACTTTAAAGTGAATATAGGACAAAAGGAGAGAGGAAAGGAGGCTGGTGATATAGAAGCATTATTCTCAGACAGTACACCAAAAAAAAAAAAAAACCCACATTACAATCTAAAATTTTCATATTTCTTTTTAATAAGCAATTTAATGAAAATGGAAACTATATTGCTACTTAATGGGGCATAAACATTTTCTCATTTAAAATTATCTACTAGGCTGTGAAAAGAGAAGTACAATCAAATATTCTGAGTAATGGGGAAAAAAATGGGAGCACTTGGATTGGTCTTACCTATTTTAGGCATTTATTAAGCCTGTATTTTATTCACAACTGTTCTTATATCTTCATTTCCAACCCATATAAGAGGAAGGATTGTGCATCAATTAAAAGCAGAGACTCTGGATCCAGGCCTCTGTGTTTAATACTGTCAATTTCAGTAGGGATTTGAACAAGAGAATAAACATATGTCTCTTCTTTTCTCACCTGTAAAATGAGATTAATGAGATAGCTTCTGTATAATACAGTTATTTTGAGAACTTAGTGAACTGATACAAGTAATAATCAACTTACAGTAGTGTCTGGCACATATTAAATTCACAATAAGTATTATCTATTATTGTTTAAAAAAAAGGATCATTCTTTTTGATCATAATATTGATAACCAAGTGTTTGTAGTTCTAACAGTAACTTGGATAGAATCCAGGCTCTTTCTACTCTTGAGTTGAATAAACTCTTTGAGCTATTTTCCCAGCTGCAAAATGGTAATCATTACTACACTATAGAAGTGGTGGTTGTATAGATAGTGTATGTGAATCAGCAAGTGCTGATTGCCTTCATCTTCCCTTCTAGTATTTTCTTTTAATATATGCAGACAGAAATATAAAGATAAACTTTTTATCCCCGTTTTTGATGTTGCTCATAAGCAAGCCTGAGAGAAGATTGAGAGGTACCATTGTGTTTAGGTGGGAGGGACATAAATGGAATCCTCAGGGTATCACACCAGGCACAGCATCATGAATTCTCTCGTTACCTCAAGGGAAATGTGGAAAGTCAATTTTTTCCCCCCAGTATTCATGTATGACAGTACTGTGGCACCCTGAGGTGTCAGCAATCAATGCATTATACTTCCTAATTCTACCAAGCTTTTTCTCATATCACATTTGGGTTTTACTTTGCTAATTATGATTTTCCAAAAGAGTGCTAAGATTTTCATTCAAAATTTTATACAGTGAATTATAATAGTTCTTATTTTGAAGTTTACCTCTTTAATCTCTCTGTTGAGCAAAAAGTATATTAATCTCAATTGCTAATTGCACAGGTGTGACAAAGAAAAACCAGTCTCTAAATTAGAGCTAATCGACTAGAACCAAGCAGAAATTAAAGAATTCAACAGATGTTTCTCAAATAAAATCTATGTGTCAGACATTATATTAGATGCAGTTTATGTAGCAGGAAACAATCCAAATATAATACTTTCTACAGGGGGTTTATGTCTATTTCAGATAAGTAGAGGCTTTGGGTAATGGCTGGCATTCCAAAGCAACATCATTTGTACTCTGTTTTTGTGATAGAACCTCACACCTCTAACCGTGAATTCCCACAAAAAAGAAAATTTCTTATTATTTATTTATGTATTCATAATTAGGTCTATTGAAGTATAACTTGCATTCAACAAAATTCATCATTTTTATTGGACAATTCGTTGACTTTTGAAATATATACTGTGTAACTGTCAACATAATCAAGACATATTCCATTGCCATAATCTCAAAAATAAAAGTTACCTTAGGCCCCTTTAGTGTCAGTCCTCTCCCTCACCTCCAAACTATTGTTTGTGCCTTTTCTAACATGTCATAGAAATAAAAATAGTATAATGCTTTGAATTTATCCATGTTGTTGAATCAGTCAATCATTTGTTCCTTTTTAGTTTCATTTCATCTAATTTAATTTTCCTAGATGGATACACCACATTTTTAAAAAAATCACCAGCTAATTATTACTTTGGTTGTTTCCAGCTTGGGACTATTGTGAATAATGCTGCTATGAACACTCAAACGGAACTCTTTGAGTGCACATATATTTTCACTGTTCATGGGTAAATTTTGAGGTAGAATAGTTAGGTCACATGGTATGTTTAATTTTGTAAGAAACTGCCATATTGTTTCTAAATTGAATGTACAATTGCATTCCCACCAGCAAAGTATAAGATATCAATGAACTCTACTTTCCTGCCAGTACTTGGCTGGGTCAGTCTTTTAAATTTTACCTTTTCTAATCATGTATAATGGTCAAGCATGTATTTATAGTTTGCATTCCCCTAAGGTTAATGATGCTGAATACTTTTCATACGCTTACTTTACATTTATATATCTTCATGGTTGAAATGTCTATTTAGATGTTTTATTCTTTTTAAAAAAGTATTTTATTTTTGTATTGGATTGTTATCTAGTAATTGAATCATAATGGTTATTTATATATTCTAGGTATAAGTTCTTTATTAGATGTATATTTTGCAAATGATGTCTCCCACTATGTGGTTTGGTTTTCATTTTCTTAGCTGTGACTTTCATAGAGGAAAAAAAAATTCTTTTTTAATTAAATCAGAGTTATAAGTGTTTCCTTGATATTAGAACTTTTTGTGTCTATCTAAGAAATACTTGCCTGATCTAAGGTCCTAAAGTGTTGCCACTTTTCACAAGGTTTGTGTTTTCTTTTAGATGTTTTATATTTTCTGGCCCTTATAATTATATCTATGGTCCACCTCATTAAGCTTTGTATAAAGTATGAATTAGTGGATTGGGAAGTTTTTTTTTCTTTGTTGATATTCAGTCGTTTCAATTTCACCCTAATTTATTTTTTTTTGTGGTTACGCGGGCCTCTCAGTGTTGTGGCCTCTCCCGTTGCGGAGCACAGGCTCCGGACGCACAGGCTCAGCGGCCATGGCTCACGGGCCCCGCCGCTCCGCGGCATGTGGGATCTTCCCGGACCAGGGCACAAACCCGTGTCCCCTGCATCGGCAGGTGGACTCTCAGCCACTGCGCCACCAGGGAAGCCCCACCCTAATTTATTTTTTTTTGTGGTTACGCGGGCCTCTCAGTGTTGTGGCCTCTCCCGTTGCGGAGCACAGGCTCCGGACGCACAGGCTCAGCGGCCATGGCTCACGGGCCCAGCCGCTCCGCGGCATGTGGGATCTTCCCGGACCAGGGCACAAACCCGTGTCCCCTGCATCGGCAGGTGGACTCTCAGCCACTGCGCCACCAGGGAAGCCCCACCCTAATTTATTTTAATCATAGTAATGACTGAGCTGAGAATTGACCAACTGATTGTATAGAAGCATGCCCAGAGTCGTGCACAAACTCTTACACCACTTATCCCATGGGTTCCTACATAGGAAGTCCATATACAACTTGTTGATTAGAGGTGTGTGGTGACTCCTTGCTCTTACACTGCAGCACAAGGCTTAAGTACTCTGAAGCTAGAGCGTCACCGACTAGAGTGATTTTAGTCAAATTATTTCAACTTCTGGGTCTTAATTTCTTCATCTGTAAAATTGGGAAAGTTCATAGTTTTGTGCAATGCCGAATAAATGTAAGTTCCTCTTCTCCTCCTCGTCTTCCTCCTTCATCTTTTTCATTAGCATCTTGTTTAAATCAGGGAAAATTTATTCGCCCAATTTTCCTCTACACTACTACAATGTAGTGCTCTGAGCTCAGTTGTCCCATGCTGGGTTTTACTGTAGTTACCTGTGTGTCTGCCACCTTTCTTTATAGAACTGAAAGCTCCTTTGTTTTTGTGAGGGGAATTCATCTAATATTGATGTATTCTAATTTACCTAGTAAAGAAATTGAGTGCCACTATCCCTGTACTAAGTACTTCACCTATGTGCCATGGGCAAAAAAATAAGATATGGCTTTCAATCAAAAATGCCACAAATAATAATAGCAATTACTATTTTAAATGTCGAATGTTGACCAATATGCTGCTAACACACATGCATGACTGTATATAATCCTCCCTTTAAGGCAGTGGTTTCCAAACTTATATGCCCATTAGAATCAGATGAAAATTTAAAAAAAAATTCTAAAGCCCAGGCATCACTCCATACCAATTAAATAAAATGTGTGGAGATGGAACAAAGACATAAGAAGTTTTTGAAGCTTCCCAGTTACCTTCAATGAGCAGACAAGTTTGGGAACCACTGCTTTAAGGTTAGTCCTGCTATTATCAACCACAGATTTTAGATGAGGTAATTGTGTGTCTCTAAGAGATTAAGGCATTCTGACTCCAGGACCCCATGCACTCAAACATTATATTACATAAATTGCAATTTAGTTAAAAACTCTAGATATATACATATGATTTATGTATATGTAAGATCATATATTCACAGAAATATACTTATAAAATATGTATATGTGCAAATATAAAAACAGATTAGAAGTATATGAGAATTGATATAGAGTGGAGAATAGGAAAATTGGAAAACCTAATATCGCTTTCGGCGATGGTTGGTCCTGTTGCGGTTGGAGCATTTAAGAAGCATTTTGAAGACAAAGTTGAGGTTTCATCTGAGTTTGGAAAGAGAAGTAGTTATACAGGTATAAACTTGGAGAAGTTCCTTTGAGGGTATATGGAGCGGCTTGGCTAAATGGCCTGAGGTATGAGAGAGCATGGGAAGTTTGAAATTGGCAAATAGTAAAAGGAGCTAGAAATAACCTGGGAAAAGCTGAGACATGGAGTCAGAGCTGAAAGAGGTACCTAAGTCAGGTATTGGAGTGCCTTGTATTGCAGGTTAAGGGCTTCAAACTTTACCATTTATTAGCTTTGCTGAATTTAATTGAAGATTAATATGAGTAGAGTCATCATTAATGCACATCATATGCTCATATCTACATTTATGCAGTTTTGATTTTGAGTACATTGCTATAGACAGGCCTGAGTACCAATACTTCTCTTTAAATCTTGCAGTGAAATCCTAAGTTCTTTGCAGGCTGGAAAGCACATTTTAGCATTAATTGCCAGATGCCACTGGCAAGAAACACATTTCCCTGAATAGACTCCTATTTGCCAGTTCCAGAGATTAACAATATAATTGGATGTCAAAATGCATCCTTTCCACATCTTTCTCCACTCCTCATTGCTGTTTTTATAATAGGAAAACCTAAAAGGAATGAAGCAGGTGATCTTGCTTACCTAATTCTGGAACTCAGAAGCCTACAAGAATAGGCAGAGAGATGTTTCCAGCATGACTACACATTTACTTATAACCACACAGAAAAGTAATGGTAAAATTTTCCTTCTAAATATTTTTCTTCATTTTCACATTCTTTGTGTTGGTTCAGACTTCCTTCACCTCTCTAGAATCACTGGCAGAGTTCCCTGACTTCAACATTTTACTCTTTCAATCTATCTTCCACACTGTCAAAAGAAGGGTTGTCTGTTTAAAGTTTAAATTTTCCCATTATTCCACTTCTAAATCCATCGTTGTCTGTCTAGTCATTATAGGATTAAGTCCAACCTCCTTAGATGGTTTGCAAGGCTCATCTCTACCTATCTCTTCAGTCTCATCAACATCAAACCCTGAATCATGAAAGTCTTGCATTTCTTGTAGTTTTCCATTTCTTATCTCTGTTTTTCTTAACAATTTGTAAAAGTTTTATTGAGATATACTTCATATAGCATAAAATTCATCTATTTGAATTGAAAAATTCAGTGGTTTTTATAATATATTCACATACTTCTGCAACTCTCCAATTTTAAAACATTTTCATCACTACAAAATATACTTATGCTCATTAATAGTCACTGTATATTCCCCTTCCTCCCAGCCCATGGCAACTGCTAGTCTAATTTTTGTCTCTGTTGATTTTCACATTTTGAACACTTCATATAAATAGAATCATATAATACTTGGTATTTTGTGCCTGGCTGCTTTGACTTAGCATAATGTTTTCAAGGTTCATTCATGTTAATAGGCGTTAGCTGCACACCTATTCATCAAATTGTAGACATTAGGTTGCTTCCCCTTTTTTGATATTATGAATAATGCTGAGACACAACAGATTTCGTTCTTCCTTTTTATCCAGTCTGACAATCTCTGCACTCTGATTGTTTTATCCATTCACATTTAGTATTATTATTTATATGGTTGAATTTAAGTGTATGTCACCTTTCTTTTTGTTTTCTGTGTGTCTCATGACTACTTTGTTACTCTTTTTATACTCTTTTGACTATTTTGATACTATTTTACTGCCTTCTTTTATATAATGCAATGTCTTCTAATCTATGATCTATGTTTCTAAAGCTTCTTCTAGGTCTTACAATATACATCAAATTATCAGTATCTACTTTAGATTTATATTAACTTATTTCCAGTGAGGGATAGAAATCTTATACCTACACAGCTTCACTCCCTCCACAAACACTCTTTTCTTTTCTATTATTTTTATTCATATCATGACTATACATGTTATCTTTTGTCTTTCAAAGAAGTTGAGAGGAGAAAGTAGAGCAATTAAAGAATTTTAGAATGTATTTTATTAGCCTTCTTATATGAGATTTCTGCTTCTCTTTATTCTCATTATTTCTTCCTGTGAATTCAAGTTACCAAAGTTGTCATTTTATTACTAAAATTCAGTTTCGTTTCCACTCCTCTTGTATGCTATTATTGTCAAATGTATTATATTTCTATATGTTACAGGAGCAACAATACAATTTATAGATATAATATGTATATATGGAAAATCTTACAAATCTTACAAATATACATATATATATAATGTATATATGTTTGTGTGTGTGTGTGTATACAGGTTTCCTCTGCTATTTGAAAGTAGAGCATTCCTATGAAACCTGTTCTGAGCAAAGAAACAATTACCTTAGGACACATCTTGCCAATGGATGCACAAAACTAATTGAGATAAAGCATTCACATTTCTTTCATTTAGGAAAAGCAGGTACTAATGCAGGTCTTTTGTAAAAGTGGAGTAGCATAAAGTGAACTTTTGAAAAGTGAGGGATACCTGTATAGTTTAAGCAATTGTTTATAATTAGTTAAAAGAAGAAAAGAGAGATATGCAAATATATTCTTTTATAATCACTAATTACCTTTACCAGTGCTCTTTTTTTTCCCCATGTGTATTTAAATCTTTCATCACTTGCTTTCAGTCTAAAAATCTACCGTTAGTGTTTTTTATAAGGCAGACGTGCCAGCTCAAATTCTTCAAATTCTTTTTTTTCCCTTTATCCAGGAATGTGCGTATTTTGCCTTCATTTTTGAAAGATAGGTTTACTGTGTATAAGATTTCTGGGTGACTTTTTCTCCTTCACTCCTTTGGATATGTCATCACACTACCTTCTGGCCTTCATTATTTCCTTTTTTTTTTTTTAACACCTTTATTGGAGTATAATTGCTTTACAATGGTGTGTTAGTTTCTTCTTTATAACAAAGTGAATCAGCTATACATATACATATATCCTCATATCTCCTCCCTCTTGCATCTCAGTGGTTAGTTTTATTGGGGTGGTCTCTGGTACTTGATGAGTTGTTCTCCTCTTGGTGCTTTTGATAAGTTCTTGTTATGTTTGCCTCTCTAGATTTTGACAGTGATATGTCTGAACTTAGATCTCTTTGAGTTTATTGTATGTGAAGTTTGTTGAGCTTATGGATGTGTTGATTAATTTTGTCCTCCAATTTGGGAGATTTTCAACTACCATTTCTTTGAATATTTTTTCTTCTCCTTTCTCTCCTTCCAGTATTTCATTTATGTATATTTCAGTGTGCCTAATTATTTCCCACATTTCTTTAAGGCTCTGTTCATTTTTATTCATTTTTTAATCTCTGTTCTTAAATTGTAGAACTGCTATCAATCTACCATCAATTTTTCTGAATATTTTCTTCCTCCAGGTCAAATACAATATTGGGCCCGTTAGTGATTTTCTTTTTTCCATTTGGTTATTGTACTTTTGACTCCATAATTTTCATCTTGTTCTTTTGAATAATTCCAATCTTATTATTGCTATTCTCTATTTGATAAGGCATTGTCATCATACTTTCATTTAATTATTTAAGCATTGTTTCCTTTCGTTCTTTTCACATATTTATAATCCCTCTTCTGAATTCTTTGTTTGCTATGTCCACTGTCTGGGCTGCCTCAAAGGCAATTCCTATTGCCTTTTTTTGTAACCTATGTATGAGTTATACATTCCTGTTTCTTTGAATGTCTTACAATTTTATTGCTGAAAATTAGACATTTTAGATAATATATTGTACCAAATCTCAGTATTGATTCCCTTCCTCTCCTGAGGCTTGCTGCTATTGTTTACTTGTTCATTTACTTCCTTGTTTAGTGATTTTGCGAAACTAAATCTATGAAGCCTATTTCCTCCCTCACTGTGCAGCCTTGGATGTTCCTGTTCAGATTTTTTTTTTTTACTGTTGAACCTGTAAAATGTGTAACTTGTAAACTGTGTTCATAATTCAAGGAATTTCAAAGTTTGTCTCCTGTTCATCCAGGAACTAGTACCTTGGAAGTTTCCTTTTTACTTCATCTGGAGAGGGTATAGCCTTTAGCATGGACAGTCTTCCATTGTTCCAGATCATCAGTGATGATTATGACTTATTCATAAACCTTGCTTCCTAGGAGTTGTCCCCGGGTCAGAGTAGCTTGTCATTTTTTTTAGTGTTTGGTCAGAAGTTGTACCTAAGCCCTTTGTGCCGTTGAGCTTGGCTGATGAATCTGCTTGTGGCTTAGGGAATGCTTCCAATCTTCTATATCCCACTCTAATTGTTCCTGAGTCAGTGTAGCCTAATACATGCGTATATAGTCTTGGCATCCAGATTTGTTTGTAATCCCAGGAGGACTCTTTCAGACTGTCTTTTCCCTGGTTTTCTTTGTGAAACTTCTGGCTGCTCTGCTGTTTCCCTTTTTCTTAGGAGTATCAGGAGGCTACAAATTCCTTTTTAAACCTCTTCATTATTTTCTACAATGGCTTTGGGCATGAAATTATTTTAGCTTCCTTCTGAAATCAGCACTTTCAGGTATATTTGCAGAGCTCATGATCCTTAAGGGCTGCCTCTCCCCTTGGGTAGAAGCTGTGTACCACTACACCTGGGCTGGAGGTGAAGCCAACTGCCCTTTTCTCCCTGAGTGACATCCCAGCTCTACAAGTGGGTGTGACTGAGAGTAGTAGCATTTGGTCCTCTTGGCTTGTCTCTCTCCCTGGATAGAACCTCTGTGTTACAAATGAGCTAAGGTGGAGGGGTTGGGGAAGATCAAGCCCCAGCATTCTTGCTTTGTCATACTCAAAATAGAGCTTTCACCACACAGTCCTACAGGGTAATGAGAAACACTGCTTGCCTGCCCCTGATGGGGTGAAACCATTGTCATAGACTGGAAGCTTAGAGGAGAGGGAACTCTGTCTTCTTGGCTTTACTCTTCTGAATTAGCACACTTAGAGTTTCCATTACACAGAGCTGGGGAGGATTAGAAGAGGGTGGTTCAGCTGCCACAGACCTAGCTATTCTGAACAAGATTTAGTCATTTTTTAAAATATATGTTTATTAATTTTCTATATGCCCTTAGGATGACTTCCAGTGACTTTATTTATTTTTATTTTTTTTGCGTACGCGGGCCTCTCACTGTTGTGGCCTCTCCCATTGTGGAGCACAGGCTCCGGACGCGCAGGCTCAGTGGCCATGGCTCATGGGCCCAGCTGCTCCACGGCATGTGGGACCTTCCCGGACCGGGGCACGAACCCGCATCCCCTGCATCGGCAGGCGGACCCCCAACCACTGCGCCACCAGGGAAGCCCTCCAGTGACTTTAAGTGGCTTTTTTAAAAATAATTTTCACCTGCCAGATAACTACTTCATTGAAGATGTCACAGAACTCATCACGCCAGTATTCTGGAAAATTTGCTCAATTCTTACTCATTGTTAAAACTAGAACTCAGGTTATCTTTTCCCAGAAACCTTTCTTTATTCCCTAGGTTGAGGTATGGGGCCATTCTCTCTTCCTACATTATACTGAATGCGTTTTTTTTTTGTTTTTTTTTTTAATGTTTCTATTCTCAAGTTCTAAGTTCCTCAATATTTTTCCTAGTCATCTAGCTCACCAACCCTTACTTAGCCTTCCAAATGCAATAAAGTTCCATACTCATCAGCACTCTCTCCTCTTTCTTGGCTCTCCAGTCTGGAGATAATCCTCTATTTTCCATGAGCCATATAAATATAAATATATACACATATGTATATTTCAGTGCTTACTACATTACATTGAAATTATACATTTCTTTCACCTCACTAGTGTCTGTAAGCTTTTCAATTACATTTTATTTTCTTTGTGTCTCTAGTATCTAGGCAAGCACCAGACACATAGTAAATACTGATGAATTAATTCAACACATGCCTTTTGAGAGAAAACTCTGTGCCAAATACTGTACAAAGTATTGGAAAGACAAAGGTATACACTAACAGATGCTATACCGACCTTCATGTAGCATATGACCTGACAGATGAAACAGGTATTGAGTAAACAGTTAAACAAATGAATTTTAAAAATGAGAAGTACTGAGGTGAACCTGCATCCAATGTTCAGAGAGTTAATAATATCATCTGATGTCCTTGGAGTTGTGATGAGGAAGTGATGACTGACATGAAATAAAAAAGCAAATGCTATTTTACTAGGGAAATAGGATCAATGGGGGGAAGAGTTCAAAGCAGAGAGTTGCACATGTCAACCACCCAGTGGTAGAGTGAGCACAGAACTCTAGGATATGAGAGTTTACTATGGCTGGAACAGGCATTGTGAAGGAGGGATAGAGCGGGAGATAGAGTGATAGGTAGTACAGTTGACCCTTGAACAGCATGGGGCTTGGGGGTGTCAAGCCTGCACAGTCAAAAATCCACGTGTAGCTTTATAGACAGCCCTCCACATCCGCATTTCTGTATTCGCTGATTCAGTCAAGTGCAGACCCTGTAGTTCTGTAGTACGTATTTATTGAAAAAATTCGAGAATATTTTTTTGTTTTGTTTTCTTTCGTTTTTGGCTGCAGCACTCGCAGCTTGTGGGATTCTAGTACACCGACCAAGGATCGAACCCAGGTCCCCTGTAGTGGAAGTGCAGAGTTCTAACCATTGGACCGCCAGGGAATTCCCTAGCCAACTCTAAACCATTACATATTTTTGTATAGCCTGTGTGTTAGAAATGGAATTCACGTTTTTAAATGACTTTTTAAAAATCAAATGAATAATATTTCAGGATGGGTAAAACTTATATGAAATTCAATTCCAGTGTTCAAAAAAACCCCTGGTATTAGAATACAGCTATACTCATTTGTTTATGTCCTATCTATGGCTGCTTTTGCTACCAGGACAGAGTTAAGTAGTTATGATAGAGACCATATGGCCCTCCAAACAATCTGGCCCTTTACAAAAATAAGTTTGTCAACCCTGGCCCTATAGTAGTAGCATATACTGAAATGTTTGAATCAAAACATTTAAAGGGCATGTAATCACATAGCCATGTTTTGTTTTTGGAGGGAGGACAACTTAGAGGAAGGAAGACCAGTTCAAAGATGAGTCAGGAGTCCCCAGGACCATCCCAGGGTTGCATGATTTGCTAGGAAGACTCATGAGACTAAGCATCTAGTCATACTCATGACTATGGTTTCATTACAGCCAAAAGATACAGAGCAAAATAAGCAAAGGGGGAAAAGGCATGAGGCAAAACCCAGAGGATATAAAGCACTGGATTCCAAGAGTCCTCTTTCAGTGAAGTCACATAGACATGCTTTAATTCCTGTATCAACAGGTGTGACAATACATGTGAAATGTTTTCTATTAGAAATGCTTGCCTGAGCCTGGGAGTCCTAGGTTTTTACTGGGGGCTGGACACATAGGCATGTGCACCTCTGCCTGGTACATACAGTAATTCCAAACTCCCAGAAGGAAAGCGGGTTTTCAGCATAATCCATATTGTTTGCACAAAGAGTTTAGTAACTCTGAGCCACTCTTATCAGGGAGTGGTGGGAAGCTTACCAAAATCCAAGCTCCCAGATGGAAGTCAAGAGCCAACCTAGCCAGCCAGTGTTTGTAAGTGTAGCAGTTTCAGTCCTGCCATTGTAACTATTTTTCTGTATGTGAGGTTATTGCAGCAATTGAAGTAGAAATTTCTATTGCAGTAGAAATTGCCCTTCTACTGCCCCTCCCCTGAGCAACTCAAACAAATTGTCTAAAAACAATACTCACCATAGCCCTGCTCTTACTCTCATTATTGGCAATTAGCCTGGCCTATGAATGAACCCAAAAACGACTAGAATGAACTGAATATGGTATTTAGTTTAAAACAAAACAAATGATTTCAATTCATTAGATTATGACTAAATTCATAATTACCAAGTGCCTTTAGTATATATAAATATTATTATAGCTTTTACAGTATCTCTTGTAGGGCTGCTAATATATTGATCCCACTTAATATCCTAACTATTATTTCTAGAAGGCATAACATTATCACTATTCGTAATGGCAACCCTAATGATCCTAAATTCACACTTCCCTTTAGCCAGCATAATACCAATCGTCCTACTAGTGTTCGTAGCCTGGGAGGCCGCACTCGGATTATCCTTACTAGTGATAGTATCGAACACATATGGCACCAACTGCGTACAAAATCTTAACCTCCTCCAATGCTAAAATTTATTGTCCCTGCGATTATATTAACACCCCTGACTTGTTTATCAAAAAATATGGCTTGAATTAATGCTACAGCCCATAGCCTGCTAATTAGCCTCACAAGCCTGCTCCTCCTTAATCAGTTTAATGATAACAGCCTTAATTTCTTACTAATGTTCTTTTCCGACTCCTTATTTACACTGCTATTGATCTTAACAATATGACTCTATTAATGGCCAGCCAATCTCACCTGCTCAGAGTCACTGACCCGAAAAAAACTATACATCACTATACGAATCATATTACCGACATTTGTAATTATAACATTTAGTGTCACAGAACTAATTTTATTGTACATTATATTCGAGGCCACACTAGTTCCTACACTCATTATCATCACTTGATGAGTTAACCAGACAGAACGCCTTAATGCAGGACTCTATTTTTTATTCTACACACCTGTCGGGTCACCCACTTCTAGTAGCACTAGTATATATTCAAAACACTACGGGTTGGGGCTTCCCTGGTGGCGCAGTGGTTGAGAGTCCGCCTGCCAATGCAGGGGACACGGGTTCGTGCCCCGGTCCGGGAAGATCCCACATGCCGCGGAGCGGCTGGGCCCGTGAGCCATGGCCACCGAGCCTGCGCGTCAGGAGCCTGTGCTCTGCAACGGGAGAGGCCACAACAGTGAGAAGCTCGCATACCGCAAAAAAAAAAAACAAAAAAAAAACCGCTACGGGCTCTCTACATTTCTTAACGTTGCAGTATTGAACGAAAGCATTACCCAATTCTTGATCCAACGTTTTCATATGACGTTTCATCTCCACCTTTGATTACCCAAAGCACATGTAGAAACCCCCATCGCAGGCTCTATAGTCCTTGCAGCCATATTACTAAAACTTGGAGGCTACGGCATACTACGAATCACAGCGATACTTAACCCACTAAAAGAATTCATAGCATACCCCTTTCTTATGCTTTCCCTATGAGGAATAATCATAACCAGTTCAATCTGTCTGCGCCAAACAGACCTAAAATCACTTATCGCATATTCTTCCATTAGTCATATAGCACTTGTCATTGTCGCTCTTCTTATCCAAACACCTTTAAGTTATATAGGAGCCACCGCTTTAATAATTGCCCATGACCTCACATCATCCATACTATTCTGCCTAGCAAACTCAAATTATGAGTGAGTCCATAGCCTAACAATAATCTTAGCCTGAGGCTTACAGACCTTCCTCCCACTAATAGCTGCTTGATGACTGCTAGCAAGTCTAAGAAACTTGGCCTTACCCCCAACCATTAATCTGGTCGGAGAGTTGTTTGTAGTTACATCGTCCTTCTCATAATCAAATGTTACCATTATCTTAATAGGAGCCAACATTGTAATTACAGCCTTATACTCTCTACATATACTAATTACAACACAATGCGGTAAATACACACACCATATTAATAACATTACACCCTCCTTCACACGAGAGAATGCCCTTATAACCCTTCACATCTTACCCCTCCTACTATTGTCACTAAATCCCCAAATCATCCTAGGCCCCCTGTATTGTAAATATAGTTTAAAAAAACCCACTAGATTGTGAATCTAGTAACAGAAGGTTGAAACTTCTTATTTACCGAGAAAGTATACGAGAACTGCTAATTCATGCTCCCATGCCTAACAGTGTGGCTTTTTCAAGCTTTTAAAGGATAGTAGTTATCCGTTGGTCTTAGGAACCAAAAAATCGGTGCAACTCCAAATAAAAGTAATAAACCTATTTTCCTCTTTCGCTCTAGTCACACTACTTATATTAACAATCCAATTATAATAATTAACACCAATCTTTACAAAAGCGATAAAAATCCATCATATGTAAAAAAACACTGTTCGTGTGCTTTCATTACCAGCCTAATTCCAACCACAATATTTGTCCACACAGGCCAAGAAATAATTATTTCAAACTGACATTGGATCACGGTTCAAACCCTTAAATTAACACTTAGCTTCAACATAGATTACTTCTCAATAAAATTCGTACCCGTAGCATTGTTTGTCACATGGTCTACTATGGAGTTCTCACTATGATACATACACTCGGATCCCTATATTAATCGGTTCTTCAAATATCTACTCCTCTTCCTTACCACCATGTTAATTCTTGTTACCGCCAACAACCTCTTCCAACTTTTTATTGGGTGAGTGGGGGTCGGAATTATATCTTTCCTGCTCCTTTGGTGGTGGTAATACCGGCGAACAGACGCAAACACAGCCATTCTCCAGGCAATCCTATGTAACCTCATCAGGGATATTGGATTTATTATGTCGATAGCATGATTCCTATTTAACCTAAACACATGAGACCTGCAACAAATTTTTTTTTTCTTAGACCCATCTCCCTTTTTATTTTTATTTTTTATTTATTTATCTATTTATGGCTGTGTTGGGTCTTCGTTTTTCTGTGCGAGGGCTTTCTCCAGCTGTGGCAAGCGGGGACTACTCTTCATCGCGGTGCGCGGGCCTCTCACTATTGCGGCCTCTCTCGCTGCGGAGCACAGCCTCCAGACGCGCAGGCTCAGTAATTGTGGCTCACGGGCCTAGTTGCTCCACGGCATGTGGGATCCTCCCAGACCAGGGCTCGAACCCGTGTCCCCTGCATTGGCAGGCAGACTCTCAACCACTGCGCCACCAGCCCCCTGCAACAAATTTTTACATTCGACTTACATCACTCAAATCTCCCCCTCATATGGCTTGTACTAACATCACTCAAATCTCCTCCTCGTAGGGCTTGTACTAGCTGTAGGCAGGAAATAGCTCAGTTTGGACTTCACCCTTGACTCCCCTCAGCAATAGAAGGCCCTACTCCTGTATCAGCCTTACTCCACTCAGGCACATTAGTCGTGGCAGGAATCTTCTTGCTTTTTCGATTTTACCCTTAACAGAAAACAACAAACATTCAAACAATAGCACTATGCCTAGGAGCCCTCACCACCCTATTCGCAGCAATAGGTACCCTCACCCAAAATGACATTAAAAAAATTGTTGCTTTCTCCACTTCAAGCCAATTAGGCCTAATAATAGTAACAGTTGACATCAACCAACCCTATCTAGTATTCTTGCACATCTGCACACATGCTTTTTTTAAGGCCATACTATTCATATACTCCAGATCTATTATCCACAGCCTGAACGACAAACAAGATATTCAAAAAATAGGAGGCCAATTCAAAGCTATACCTTTCACCACAACAGCCCTTATTATTGGAAGTTTAGCACGGACGGGAATGCCTTTCCTCACCAGCTGCTAACACGTCTTATACCAACACCCGAGCCCTGCTAATAACGCTAGCTGCCACCACCCTCACAGCTGTCTATAGCGCTGGCGTTATCTTCTTCCCACTACTAGGACAGCCTCGTTTCTCTCCCTTAACCTCAATCAATGAAAACAACCCATTCTTAGTTAACTCCATCAAATGCCTACTAATTGGAAGTGTTTTTGCCAGATTCATTATCTCCAACAACATCCCCCCGACAACAGTCCCCCTAATAACCGTGCCCCCATACCTAAAATTAACTGCCCTTAATTTCAAGTGCTGGTACAGTGCCCTTTGTACCAGCACTTGAAATTAACCTTAACGCAGGTTAAATTTCTTAACGCAGAAAACTTAAAGTTTATTTGCCCCTCAAATACCCTCAAGTTTTCTAGTCTTTTAGGATATTTCCCCACTATCATGCAGCACTTACCTCCCTACTTAAATCTATCAATAAGCCAAAACTCAGCATCCTCCCTCTTAGACTTAATCTGGCTAGAAAATATTTTACCCAAAACCACATCCCTTATTCAATTAAAGCTGTCTACGCTAGTCTCAAGCCAAAAAGGCCTTATCAAACTATATTTCCTGTCATTCCTTATTATCCTTCTCCTTAGCATGCTTTTATTTAATTACCATGAGTAATCTCAATGATAACCACAGCACCAATAAACAGCCATCAGCCAGTAACAATTACCAACTAAGTACCATAACTATATAATGCTGCAGTCCCCATAGCTTCCTCCCTTAAAAAACCAGGATGACCGGTGTCATAAATAACCCAGTCCCCCAGCCCATTAAAGGTAAACACAACTTCCACCTCTTCATCCTTTAAAACATACAGCACCATTAAAAACTCTATTATCGGGCTTCCCTGGTGGCGCAGTGGTTGAGAGTCCCCCTGCCGATGCAGGGGACACGGGTTTGTGCGGTCCGGGAAGATCCCACATGCCGCGGAGTGGCTGGGCCCGTGAGCCATGGCCGCTGAGCCTGCGCATCCGGAGCCTGTGCTCCGCAATGAGAGAGGCCACAACAGTGAGAGGCCCGCGTACGGCAAACAAACAAATAAACAACAACAACAACAACAAAAAACTCTCTATTATCAATCCTGAAAGAAATGCCCCCAAAACAGTCTTATTAGAAACCCAAACTTCAGTATACTGCTCAGTAGCCATAGCTGTCGTGTAATCAAATGCGACCAGTATCCCCCCTAAATAAATCAAAAACATCATCAGGACTAAAAATGAGCCACCAAAATTCAACAGTCCGGCACCCAACACCACTACCCACAGTCAACCCGAAGATTTTGAAGAAAACCCCACAAAACTAATCACAAAAGTAACACTTAAAATAAATACATGTCATCATCATTCCCACGTGGATTCTAACCATGACTAATGGCATGAAAAATCATTGTTGTCATTCAACTATAAGAACACCAATGACCAACATCAGAAAATCACACCCACTAATAAAAATCATCAACAATGCATTTATTGACCTCCCAGCCCCATCAAATACCTCGTCATGATGAGACTTTGGTTCTCTATTAGGTATTTGTTTAATTCTACAAATCCTAACAGGCTTGTTCCTAGCAATACATTACACACCAGACACAATAACTGCCTTCTCATCAGTAACGCTCAGCTGCCGTGACGTTAACTACGGATGAATCATTCGATACATACGTGCAAATGGAGCTTCCATATTCTTTATCTGCCTTTACATTCATGTAGGACGCGGCGTATATTATGGATCCTACACCTTTCTAGCAGTTATAGCCACTGCATTCATAGGCTGTGTGTTACCAGGAGGACAAATATCATTTTGAGGAGCAACAGATACTAGAGCCTGCTTTCAGCAATCCCATACCTTGGCACTACTCTTGTCGAATGGATCTGAGGAGGCTTTTCTGTAGATAAAGCAATACCTATGTGATTTTTCGCCTTCCATTTTATTCTCCCTTTCATCATTACAGATGGTAGTAACTTGGACCATCTACCATCATTACTACAGGTGGTAGTCACTTGGACTGAGTTTCTGAAGTGTAAATGGAGAGAATGGGCAGAGTTGAAAGATACCTAGAAGGTAACATATAGATGATTTAGCCATGACCTGGATATGATAGGTGAAGGGTAAGAAGATACCAAGGATTATGCAGGAATCTGGCTTATGAGTAGATGTTGGTAAACCGATCTCTTCTACAGTTCCATAGTAATTCCAGCTGAAGAATAAACAGATGATGGAGCAAGTATCTCATGATCAATTTGGTCATGTCACATTTCAAGAAGTGCTGAAATTTTATATATGTATATGAATATATATTTAGTTTGGATATGTATGTGTGTATATATATATATATATATATATATATATAATATATATACACACATATACCTATATGTATGTATAAAAATATAACTTGGAGGTTTCCCTGAAGATAATATTAAAATGATACTTTTCATTTTTATGTTCTGAACCAGTTGAAAAACAGCACAGCTATCAGAAGAATGGAAATCTAATAGCATGCTTATTCCAGGATTGGAGGGTGGGATTATGATTACCAATAGCCAAATATGAGACCTTTAATACTGTCCTCATCCCAGGCCACTCCCTAAAGTCACACTTGCATAAGAGAAATTGGTGTGTGAGGCAGATATTAGGCTAGCTACAACGCAAACCACATCTTCATGTATAAAATCCCAAGAGCAGGGCTGGGTTGGCTCCACAACTGGTTACGAAAACCAGGCCCTGGGCCTTACATTTCCTAAAGCATAGCAGTCACAGGGTAGAAAGGTTTATAAAAGGCTATCACAGGACAACAGGAAGCAGATCTTAATCCTGCTGAGTATAGAAAAGTGAATTTTTAGAAGTTTCGCAGTTCACCACTCATAAAATCCACACCTCCCCCACTCCTTGAATGAAAAACAGTGGAGAGAAAATCCAGGCAACTACTCCCTCTGTGTTCCTGACTCTTGGAGACTAAAGGGGAAGCTTCCTTCCGAAACCACACCCACACCCACATGCACGCACACATGCAGATTTGGTTTATTTTCAATTGACAAACACAGAGTGAGGCAGTTCCAAAATATATTGTTTTTCTCTTCACTGACACCAGCAGTTGTACTGGTTTAATTTAAGCAGCTACATTTATGAAACATTTTGAGTGTACTGAGTTGAGGTGACCTCTGTCTTGGGAACGTATGGGATTTATACTACTGTTAAGCATGAGTACGAATGTGAGTGTCCTACTGGGGCATATGCCAAGGGAACCACGATCCTCAGTGAAAGCCTCACTGTACCGCCTCAGAGGCAGTGCTTCTTAATGATGGATTTGAATTGAAATTTATGTGTAGATATTCAAAACACTGAAGCCCATGCTAAGCTACTTGAGATTCTGCCTCAGAGGATTTGGGCTGCAGTGCAGTTATTTTCATACGCAGTCACATTACTCTAAGGATTCCTGATTTAAATGTGTAGGAATAAGAAATGATTAGATCTTTGGAAATAATCTGAATATCCTTTTCGATTCTCTAACTGAAAGGGGTTAAGTTTCTCTTTTTTCCTTCTCTGAGATGAGCTTAATGTAACTCTCCTTTGTATCTCAAATGCCACCCTGAGCCGTTTGGATAGATTACTGGATTGAGTAAGTGAATGGGTGGATGCATAATGGATGGATAGATGAGCGGAGACATGGATGATTTGGGAGATAGATAAGTGGATGGATGGATGAGTAGGTAAATGGAGGAGTGCATGGATAATAGGATAGGGGGTATGCAAGTGGAAGGATAAATGATGAGTGGATGAGGTGACTAGTAGCTGAATTGATGAATGAGATGAGTGAATGAATGCCACATAAGGGGACACCTAAGGAAGAGGAACAGTAAACCTTAAAACAACTCCTTGCAAAGTTTAATTTACCAAATTGCCCAGAAAAAAATTTTTCCCATGTTCCATAAAACGTGTTATTTAGAAGAGATTTATTCATTCATTCATTATCCAGATATGAGTTTCTCAGAATTAGATGGTGATCACTGACACAGGAATACACTAAGCCCTCTGGAGGCTAAGTAGATAAAGCTAAATGATAGCTTCAAGACACGTGAAATACACATTTTGACCCCCATTTTGACAGCTACAATTACAAGTCATGTAACCTCTCTAACTGTAAGGATAGACCAGTGACATATTAAGAAGGCCAACAGAAAATTTGAGGTTTTTTTTATTGTGTTTAGAGAAGCTGTATAGCTAATGAATTGGGCTACAAAGCCCAATTTTGCTGAAACCAAAGTGACAGCTCTACAAGATAATTATTCCAAAGACCCCCTCAAAAAAGTTGTGCATCAATTTTTTGCATTCATTACCTCATGTAAACTTTAGAAGAACACTTTGACGTTGTTAAACATCCTAGTACTATTTTACTAGAAAGGAAATCCCACAGAGGGATTAAGTTAATTATCTTGTTCAGGTTCTTTGTAGCTCAAAATTTTTAAGACTATGCTATCCTCACAAGAAAATTTGATTAATCAAGACATTGATTTGAACGTTCCTTGTTTTCTTTCTGTGTTATATGTTGTGGTTTCATGAAACATTTCTCACATGAAAAATCCAGTTTCCATTTCAGCATTTTTGTTCTTAGTCGTATAGAGGGAAGGAACAAGTTTAATGTCCCATTACAGTTTACTATCATTTGGGATACAATGAAGCCCCGAACAGCATAATTATTGGGGGAAAAGCTGTGCATTATCTTCTTATATAACCCCAGATCAATAGTCTTAATTAGATGGAGGTTTTGGAATCAGGCATAAGAGTACCTACTGCCAGATTGTAGTAAGGTAACTTTGGGCCATAAAGGTAAAGCCTTTTTAAGGTTTTCTTGCCTCCTTTGCTGAGTGGTAGTAACAATAATACTTAAAGAGCTTTGCAAAGTTTAACAAAATAACATGTGAGTATCAGCACAATTCTTAGCACATGGTAGATATTCCGTAAATTTTCACTGTTACTATTATTCCCATTTTACAGATGAAAAAACTGAAGATTTGAGAAAATAAGGGTATTGGTGATAATCTTAGAGCTAGTAAATAGAAAAGGAAAAACGAAACACAAGTATTTTAAATTATATTTCAGAACGCTTATCAATACCCTTAATTATAAACATTTAATAGTAAAGATTGGATAAAGGAGTTTATGTGACTGTTCATGTAGATTTGTGCTTAGGAGCCAATGGTATTTTATCCTCACTGGTGATTTTAGTCATTATCCTAATTAGCTCAGTAAAATATATTTAAACATTAGGAAAATAAAATTTGTCTTGTTAGATTACAGAAAATTTTCAGTCACCTTTTTTCACCCAGTAGTACAGTTTGGAAGCTAGTTTTTTTGTAGCATGGAAAGAAACTCTACACCCTTCTTGCCATTCGTAATAAAAGTAATTCAGAATTGAAAACCGCCGCCAGAACCTCATGCCATCCTCTGTTGTAGCACATACCCTATTCACATGGGAAGTAATTGCTAGTTTATGCATGATATCCCCCCTACAGTACCTGTTCTTGGAGGGCGGAGTCTGTATCTTATGCATCTTCATAACCCTCATAATTTGCATATTGACTGCTACAGGATGAGTGATAAATATTTGTGGAGTCAAATTGAATTGATTTGAATAAAAGTCATCATTTTGTTAACAATTTGGCATTTGTACTGGCAACTGAGACTGGGGAGAATTTTAGATCTGCTAATAAGAAAACTAAATATTAAATAATGCAGCAGTAGCTTGACTAAAAAATGATAATATCTCTCTTTAATCATAATATAAATTATTATTGTTATCATCATTATCTTTCTCTTTTGTTGGACACCAACTATGCGCCTTGATCACATTTAAAAATGTTTCCAATCCTTACAAAGACCTTCTAAGTCATGTTGTAGTATAAAGATAATGCATTCGATTAACAAGTTTTTTTGAGAGGTTAATATTACCAGGCACTTTTCCAGGTGCTTATGAGATTCATCAGTGAACAGAAGTTTCCTACTTGGTTAGAGCTTATGTTCAAGTAGGTGTGACAGGCAATACTCAATAAATAGAAAAATAATTTATGTAGTATATTGGAAAGTTAAGTGCTAGAGGAAAAATGAAAAGTAGAGAGAAATAGAGGATGGGGAATTTCAGGCAGGAAGTAAGGTAGTTTGCAATGCTAAAAGTCTAGAAAAACTCTTTAAGCAGGTGACACTTGAGCCAAGAATTAGGTGAAGAATTTGAGAGATAAGAGTGGGCTTTGGAATCATCAAAATCTGAGTTTGAATTTATTTCTTCTACATATTACCTATATAGTTTGCTGGACCTCCACAAACTTGTTTGCACATCTAGTAAAACCAGTAAAGAACACTTACTTTGTTTAGCTTTTTACCTATTAAATATAGGTATAAATTGTTTAGAACTTGACCTGCATGTATAAGCACTATTTAATGTATGTTTTAAAAACAGAAGGTGCTTAAAAAATGTGGCTCGTGTTATATATAATTGCATGAGGGCTGAGATATTGCCATAGGTTGCGAAGCTCTTTGTTCCCTTTCTGGATGAATACCACACTTCTAGGACTTTGGGTATTCCCTAGAGTGTAGCTCACCCTGTAAATGCCAAATCCTGTGTCTTTTGTTCCACTTTTAAATTCAAGTGAAAAGAACAAAATTGGTCTGTTGGGAAAGAGGCCTTGGAAATATATTAAAACTCCCTACTAAAATGCATTAAAATGAGTTTAAAGGGGTAAAAAAAAGTACACATCTAGAATAGCAGGGAATTTGACAAGCTGGTATGTAGGCATTTCAATACCTGCTGCTTTCAACAAAATTCACTTAGTGGAATAAAAATTTTGAAAGGATGTTTGGAACATGTATCCAGAGCAGCTGCTATACTTCGGCAGTGACAACATTAAACTACTGGCTTCATCTAGCCTTCAAATGGCAGGAAGATTTACACAAATAGAGGGGACTATGACATTCAGGCAGATTCACATAGAAAAGAAAAAAAAAAAAAACCTATTCAAAATATTTACCACGGACTTAATCCTGACACCTACAAAATTCTGTGCTGGATTTAATCCACTGTCCCTTCAGCACTCCTGTCAGTAATGTTAATAAACCATCAATTCCTGTGCCTGTTAGAAGGAAGTGCAGCCATTGTCTGTCACGTCCATTAACTGCCAGAGAAAAGAGATTTACGTGATGGCCTGAATGGGCTCCTGGAGGAGCATTCTTTGGACTGTTAAAGTGAGGACTAGAAATCCTCAAAATGTTCAACTAGATAGTGAGTTTTTGTAAACACGGAGGCTCTTCAGACACACATCAGGGGAAAAAAAAAAGTGCTTGGAGAAGGATAAGAAACCTGTTATTTTAGTACAGTATGTGGTGTTAGCATCAAATTTACTCATTTGCCCATGTGTCGATCCAATATTTATTACACATCCACCAGGTACCTAGCACAATTTTAACAATTATCTCTTCCGTGGTTGGCAAAATGGAAGCAGTCCCTGTTGTGAACAAGACTGTTGTCTAGTGAGGGTATGAGACATTAACAATCAGATAAATGGCTGGGTGACAACTATAATAAGTAGGGATTAAATTTAACCGGTATACATTAATATAGGTGTGTAAGTTGTTTAAATATTAAAGCACTTATGTACCAACTGGTACCTTTGTCTCTTTCATCCTGGTCCTTCTCCTGGAATCCTGTACCTCCCCCCTGCCCACTAAGCTGTCATTCATCGATAAATGGCTAACACTTATTGTAGCAAAATGGCTCTGCCATGACCACCTGATAGCCTTGCATATCTCCATATAAGTCACAAAAGCAAGGCTAATGTGACATATAACCCAAGTCTTGGTGGAATGCCCTGTGATCCTCCATGGGACACGGAAGTATAGGTCGTCTTGTTAGAAGCTGTTGAAAGACTGCTTCTCATTTCCCTCTGTACCTTGCAGGAGGCTGTGATGGAGTAACTTCCTATCTTCCTAATGCCAGTGAGGCATGGGACTTTCCATATCACACCACTCCCCCTTCTCTGGGTAAAACTGTAAGCTATAAAACTGCTTTCCTGTAGTTTAGAGTTGAATCACAGTGGCAGAGAGAACCACCACCTGTGTTGTCTGTCATGTGGCACCCCATGTTTGATGTCATCCACTGATACTAGAGGTGTGGATTGCCAATGCCATCCTGATCTTCCTTATGCTTTAAGTATGCATAATAAACTGTCCAAATTGATTTTGGCTCATGTCTGTTTCCTGGCTGAATCTATGAGACTGTGGCAAGTCTCTTAGGAGCTGTCACAATGCTCCTGCCTAGAGACTACGTGACTGCTTGACACATGTCAAGCAGAAAATTCCCAGGACCCTGCTCCAGCATTGAGAGTAGAGTCACATTTATTGGTTCATATCCGTACCATATCAATCATTTTATATTTTGAATATCACAACTGGTGAAAGTACTAGAAAGGAAAATACAGTATCTCACAAGAGAATATAAAAAAGATGCTAAAATTATGTTTGCAATTCAGAACTGGATCTTGGTGAGAATTAGCATTTCAACTGTAATCTAAGGGGTGAGTAATAACTGACCAGGGGAAACAAAGTAGTGGGAAATTTTCCATGATTCCAGGCCAAAAGAACAGGTACACATGATGACCCTGAGGTGTATAAGAATATGCTTCATTCAGTGAACTATAAAGAAGGCCAGTGAGACATTATATAGTCCATTAGGTCAAGGTATCTCTTCTCTTCTGACAGCCTAGTAAAATGCATGCAATTCTACTAGTAAAGTTGGAGTTCCTGAGACACTGCATAGAATGCCAGTATAATTTTGTTGTCTCACTATGTGGAAGGCACATTGATAGATTTAGTGGTGAATACAGAAATGTTTAAGAAGCCCTTTAGACTGTGAGCTTCATAAAGTTAGAGATGTTGCCTTGTGTTGCATTTGTAACTGATCTCATATCAGAGCACAGAAAATAATATCTGGTAAATGAAAATGTGAGAAAGGGAAGGGAGGAAGGAGTGAAGGTGGGGAGGAAAGGAGGAAGGGTGAGAGGTCCTCTACTTAGAGGAGTATAAAGGTTATTGGGCTTCCCTGGTGGCGCAGTGGCTGAGAGTCCGCCTGCCGATGCAGGGAACGCGGGTTCGTGCCCTGGTCCGGGAAGATCCCACATGCCGTGGAGCGGCTGGGCCCGTGAGCCATGGCCGCCGAGCCTGCACGTTCGGAGCCTGTGCTCCGCAACAGGAGAGGCCACAACAGTGAGAGGCCCCGCGTACCACAAAAAAAAAAAAAAAAAGTCAAGTTTGATTTTACACACACATATATATAATCTTCCATTCCTTTATCACCATTTATTGAAGTTATTGTTTTTTACACATTGAATTATTTACATTTTCTTTTTCAAAAGTCAAATGGCTATATATGTTTTCAATTGACTATATTTGTTTGAGTAGATTTCTGGATTCTCTTATAATTTATTTCAGTATATGTCTATTCTTATGCTAATACTACACTGTCCTTATTAATGTAGCTTCAGAGTTAGTCTTGAAATCAGACAGCGTTAACTCCTACACTCCAGTGTTTTTTAAAATATTATTTTAGATACAAGTTTTAGGACCAGTTTAGTAAATTTACAGAAAAAAAAAAAGAAATCCTACGGGAATGCTAACCTGGTTTGCATTTTATCTAATAGATTAATATGGGGAGAACAGGTATCATAAGAATATTGAATATTTCAGTTTAACAGGATTTAATGTTTCAATTCATAGACATGGTATATCTTTCCATTAATTTAGAATTTCTGCCATTTCTGTCAGTAATGTTGCATAATTTACAACATACAGGTTTTTTACATCTTTCATTAAATTTTTTCTAATAATTTTAAATGATTTTTTTCCATTTTTTTCACACTCTTCTTCCATTATTCCAATACACATATTAGTGTTTTTAATATTGTTCTAAAGATCTCTGAGACCCCCACCATTCATGTTTTTTCAAGCTTTTTTTCCTTACAGCTTTTCAGAATGAATAATTTCTGTTGCTATCATTTCATATTTAGTAGCTCTTTCTTCTTTCATCTGCATTTTTTTGATAAGTCTATCCAGTGAAATTTTTCTTTCTAGAATTTCCGTTTGGTTCTTTTTTTTTTAAATTTATTTATTTTATTTATTTTTGGCTGCATTGGGTCTTCGTTGCTGCACGCAGGCTTTCTCTAGTTGAGGCGAGCGGGGCTACTCTTCGTTGTGGTGCGCGGGCTTCTCATTGCGGTGGCTTCTCTTGTTGTGAAGCATGGGCTCTAGGTGCACAGGCTTCAGTAGTTGTGGCTCACAGGCTCTAGAGTGGAGGCTCAGTAGTTGTGACGCACGGGCTTAGTTGCTCCGCAGCATGTGGGATCTTCCCGGACCAGGGCTTGAACCCATGTTCCCTGCATTGGCAGGTGTATTCTTAACCACTGCGCCACCAGGGAAGCCCTGGTTCTTTTTTATAATACAGTTTTTCTGCTAAAATTACCTATCTCATCACTAATTAAGAACATGTTACCTTTAATTTTTTGATAGTATTTTTAATAGCTGCCTTACAATATTATATCCAACATATGAGTCATCTAGATATTGGCTACCATTGTCTACTCTTTTAACTTCGGGTCATACATTTCATTTCTTTGCATGCCAGTAAGATTTTATTTTGTGCTAGACATTGTCACTTATATATCACAGAGACTCTGGATTTTATCTTCAGAAGAAGATAATTAATTTTTGTCCAATAATACAGTTAAACTGATATTTATCTTGATGTAGAGTTGACTTTATATTTTGTCATTGCAGATATGTGAAAAGTCCGTGATAAAGCTTAAGCTTCTCTCACTTAACAGAGCTAAATCTCCAAAAATCTTCCCCCAGCCCTACCTCCCAGAATCGTATCTAGGTTTTGATTTAGACTTTCTTAAGGCAAGCCTAAAAGTGGACTTTATAGTAGGGCAAGACTCAGCAAACTTTTTCTGTAAATTATCACACAGTAAATATTTTAGTCTTTGCAAACTTATATGGTCTCTATCTCGACTACTCAATTCCACCATGGTAGCACAAAAACAACTAGACAATACATAAATAAATAAAGGTGGCTGTGTTCCAATAAAATTCTATTTATGAAAACAGGCAGGGACTTCCCTGGTGGCCTAGTGGTTAAGAATCTGCCTGCCAATGCAGGGGACACAGGCTCAAGTCCTGGTCCGGGAAGACCCCACATGCTGCAGAGCAACTAAGCCCGTGCACCACAACTACTGAGCCTGTGCTCTAGAGCCTGCAAGCCACAACTACTGAGCCTGTGTGCCACAACTACTGAAGCCCGCGTGCCTAGAGCCCGTGCTCCGCAACAAGAGAAGCCACTGCAATGAGAAGTCTGTGCACCACAACAAAGAGTAGCCCCGCTCGCTGCAACTAGAGAAAGCCCGCGCACAGCAACGAAGACCCAGCGCAGCCCCCAAAAATTAATTAATTAATTTAAAAAAAACCATGCACGTGTTAAAAAAAAAAGGCAGTAAGCCAGATTTGGAATTTGGGAGTTTGCCAACCACTGCTCCTGTGCAAGGCTATTAACCTAAAGGCTGTCGCTTTGATGCCTGTGGTGTTGATAACGTTTATGAATGTAGAATGCTGGCATCCTTTTGCAGTGCTCAACCTCTAAGGTTTCTGTTCTGCTGTGAGTCATATAACAGTTTCTTTGTGATTAGCCTTGTGTCACGTATTGCTCTGTGTATGTGCAGTCCAACTCTCAGCCAAGGACTTGCAGGAACATCTCCCAACAACCTGACTTTTGGAGGCCCTGCCCTGCTCACCTCACTTTTCTCTGCTGCTCTGCCCCATATACTCCAGCCATTTAATCTGCCCCAAACTCTGATCTCTGCCTCCACAGTTCAGTCCAACTACAGTGATCTGCTTGGACCACAGCCCTTTGCACTTAGGTCAGGAAATTGTCCTCAAGTAGAAAGCTGGAGTAGTCATGAGTCTTACCTAGTGAGGTTCCAATATTTCAAGGTTCACAGCTGGGCATGATTAGCTCATAATTGTTTACGAGAGGAGGACTAGTCCAAAACCAGTTATTGTGTCATGTCAAGAATCTTTAATCTTTTTATTCTTAAATAACAAAAATATAAATAACAATAATTTAATTAATAAAAATGAATTTTATTTACTCACAATAACCAAAAATACAAATAACCAAAAATACAAATTCATTTGACTTCAGGTGTGGTTTGACTGTGAAGTTTTCTAAGTCACCAGATCCTATCCTATCTATTTTATATGCTTTGCTTTCGTCTACAGGACAAGTTTAACCTCATGTTGTCCTCTTTTATTTTATAAATAATGCCTATTAGAGCTTAGACTTAAACATCCTCATACTATACTACCAAGAAAAAGAGAATATACTTTTTATTCACTCAGATGAAGAGAGGCAGCTTTCTTTGCAGAAGCCACCAGTAAATATCTTCTTGTCTCTGGCCTGACATTAATTAGATGTCCAAACCCAATACAATCGTTTGACTAGGGAGTTGATATAGAGTAATTGCTTTAAGAAATTGCATCCTCATCTCTGGAACTGAGTGTTGAGATATTTTCTCCTAAAATAATATGGCTGAGAAAGAGTGTGAAGCAGTCACCTCCAAAGTCTAGGCATTTTTGAGGGGAGAAAGGGAACCGATATCGAGAACATAATAAAAAAATTATTCACGATAAGTTTTCTTTAGTGACCATAATCACTACAATGCATGTACACATACACATAATGGCAATAATATATTTATAAGAATTTAACTTCGAGAAAAAATATGTATATCTTCTCTTATTTCCCAATGAAAAGCCTTGCTGAACTTTATAATTTTTACGTATTAACATTGACTTTTAATAGCACTTATAACCAGATGTTATGTAAGCTATTCCTGTGTAATTTGAGGTGTTTGTTCCTTTTACATATATTAGTCATTCAATGCCAAGTCTCTCAGAATTATAACCAAGTTACTAATGTTGAAATGAACAGGTGCTGCATCAAACAATCCAATGGCCACATATAATCTTGGTGCTACAACTTTATACTTTTATGGGAGTGAGTAGAAGCAGGCAGGAGTTTTTGACTTTCTGCCTCCTTTACTCAGTGGTAAAGTGGAACGTAGAGATGACGGTGGTGGTGTTTTGTTCTGTGTTATATCTCTTGAGTATTATCCACAGCTTCTAGGTTAGTGCTGCCGATCAGGGAGCATGTGCTTCATAAATACTAACAGATGCATTGAATCATGCATTAAAAAAAGCAATCCTATTATTATCCTTTCACCAAATACCTAGTACACCCTACTGAGTATTTGAAAACATCTCTGTTATGAATTTATTATCCTCATTGGATGAATAATCTTAAACACACAAAATTCCACCAGTCTTCTAAGTGGTCTCCAAACATTTCTAACCATAAAGCATATTAATAAATTTTAAGCACATATCATTTGATATATGTATATGTATTGGTTATAAATTATATACACTCACATCTTTAGTGGTTAGGAGGACCAGCTTTGGATCCAAACTGCCTAGGTTTGAGTTCCAGATCCGTCATTCCCCAGCTGTGTGACCTTGAGCAAGATATTTAATAAACCTGTGTCTCAGCTTCCTCATTTAAAAAGGATGAAAGACATACTATGTACCAAATAGAGTTGTTATGAGGAATATGTATCTCTCTCACAAGTTTAGGCTGTTGTTATCTTTTATTATCATCTTATTATTTTACTTCTATATTATGTACATTATAAACATAAACAAAATGAAAGGAAAGCAGTGGTGAAACAGAAAATATGTAAAAATAAGTTCTAATATTTTTATATTAGAACCACGGAATATTTTAGAATAAAAATGTAGACTACAGAGTATTTTATAATGCCACCTATTTTACATTTTTTAAATCTAAATTAAAATTTAGAATTTCTAATGTTTTCTTCCCACACTGCAATGGAACTTGTACTCACTATCCCTATTTCTGCAAAATTTGCTGCAACAAGCCTGATTGAGGGTTCTTATTGGTACCAAAATGTACAGCAAGTATCATCTTATTAATAACAAAGTAGCAAACATATTGTTAGAAAACTTGTAAAGATTTCTGACCTTGTTTTGCTGATGCCACCTAAAAGCTTATTGTAATGTTGGCTCTTACTTCCAGGCCCCTCAGTGACCCCCCTTCCAATCTAGTTCTCTACTGAGTTATATCCTCAACAAATGAGTCACAGCAGTCGTGTAAGATTGCTTATTATAACTCTGTAGTGGCTAAAACACTAGGAGATGGCTCTGTTCTGAATTCCGTATTCGGAGTCTGTATAAACGCTTCCCTGATCTGGCCCTAGCTGGGACCACGTCCAGGTTAGTCTTTCCAAGCAAGAAGTCCATGCCAGAGAAGAGTGTGGCTAGACATCATTATGCTGATACCCCTGTGGTGCTTCTTCTTCCTACGTTTTATCAGAAGATTAAAGAGCTGAGACCTTAATTAGCATTCAGAAGTCTGTACTGTCCCTCATCTCTTCTCAATTTAACCCAATATAGTCAGGGATTTAATTTCTTTAAATGTTGTTGACTCATTATGTCTAGGCATTGCTAACTGATAAGACTCAATGGTGACAAAAAAAAAGGTTTAATTTCTTTATCTTGGCATCTCAGCTATTTATCAGCCAATTGTATTTCAATCAATCTTATAGAGTATGTGAGAAAGAGAAGAATTATTGTGCATATCCTTAGAGGAAAGTCGATATATTTTTTCTTTTTTTAAAATTTATTTTATTCAAGTATAGTTCATTTATAATGTCTTGTTAATTTCTGCTGTACAGCAAAGTGATTCAGTAATACACATATATATATGTTATTTTTCATATTCTTTTCCGTTATGGTTTATCACAGGATATTGACTATAGTTCCCTGTGCTATACAGTAGGACCTTATTGTTTATCTATTCTCTATGTAATAATTTACATCTGCTAACCCTAAATTCCCGATCCGTCCCTCCCCCCATCCACCTTCCCCCTTGGCAACCACGAATCTGTTTTCTATGTCATGGAGTCTGTTTCTGTTTCGTAGATAAGTTCATCTGTGTCATGTTTTAGACTCACACATAAGTGATATCATGTGGCATTTGTCTCTCTTTCTGGGAAAGCCAAGATTTTGACTTGCTCCTACTGCTTTCTGTGTCTCGGTGGAAAAACACACATGCACACACACACATCAATGTAGCCTAGGTGTTATACTTAGTTTAAAATGAACTGTGATTTTGTGCCACATTTTCTTGGCTCCTGAAAAACAAATTGATTCTCTGAGTTGAATTATAAAATCTGTTTGTTATAATTTTATATTAGAACCTGTTGCTTGGAAAAAACCTGCTGCATGTGTGTCTCTGGTGTGTTTACTCTCTTTGGTGATGACAGTTTTGGAGCCAACTTTTTTTTTTTTTTTTTAATACCTGGCTGCCGGAAGTCTTGGAACAAATTTGCAGCACAGTCAAGACAAATGGATAGAACTTCATGCCCCCATCATCAGTGCCTCCTTCTTCTGTCGCTACCCATAATCTACTTTCACATCCCATTCACAAGACATATATGCTTTCTGTAGATCTCATGTGTTTAATTTATGTTTGATATTCTAATACATTTAGTGTTAAACTCATTTCAGGTCCTTTTTAGGTATAAATGTTTTCATATGCTACAAATCTCAGGGAAATTCACCAGAAAATTAGAAAGAAGATACCTGGATATTCTCACCTAGAGGGAAGGAAGTGGAAAAGGATTAAGATAATCCTTGTCCCATTGAGTTTTCAGAAGTATTGAATTACACACCTAATGTATAAATAATGAATTAGAACCTTGCAGATGTATGCATTTGCCAAAATTTTGTAGAATGGTTCATTAAAATTTCAGATAAAATTTAACTGTCTACATTATGTCCTTTCTGTTTGCTTCATGCTACGACTATACATTTAGGTTACTTAGGAAAAAAAGACAGTTTTTGCATTAAATACAGCATTGATTTCATCCTTCATAATCTAGCCCAATTTAAGGTGGATCCTCGAGAAAAACAGCAAGGAACAGCTCCAAAATTGATAGACCGGACGGCAGAGCCAAGCCAGCTCCAGTGTTTTGTGGTCTATAAAAACTTGGAGCTGTGGAGCTTCACAATTTTTTGAGTAAATTAAATATTATCGTATGGACTCTAGCCTCTCATGTTATAAATCTCAAATGAGAAAATATACTCACATAAAGATTAAATGTTAGGTTTTTTTGGTGTTATTCTTATTAGGAAGAATACTCTGACTTCTCAGGCCTCCTCTGTTCTCTGTTGCAGCTTAACACACTCTCAGCTTAGCAGTTAGAGTCTCATATTGTGATTTTCACTTTACATGCTTGCTGCCTCGTGTATTTTCAACCTATGTACACAGATGATGTTTCCTTCTTAGTCTGAACAAAACTAATCACTTTATAGATACTTATGCAAAGATTGGTTGTGAGTGAAAGCTACTCTAGATTCACGACTACCTCCCCTGAAATAACCCTATCCTTTTTTTCATGTGAATTAAATTGACAAAGCACATAAATAACTTAAAACAGACAAAATTCACAATCCAGTAAACCCTCCTGTCTTTCATAGGTTTTCTCATGCTTTAAAACCCACAGACCTCTTTTTATTTTCTATAATTTTATAAATATGATATATGATTTTTTTTTTAATGTAGCTTCTGATTTATTAGCTCTGGGATGGGACTGGAATGTTTACATTTCTTTTTTTTGTTTGTTTTTTTTTGTGGTATGCGGGCCTGTCACTGTTGTGGCCTCTCCCGTTACGGAGCACAGGCTCCGGACGCGCAGGCTCAGTGGCCATGGCTCACAAGCCCAGCTGCTCCGCGGCATGTGGGATCTTCCCGAACCGGGACATGAACCCGTGTCCCCTGCATCGGCAGGCGGACTCTCAACCACTGCACCACCAGGGAAGCCCCGATATATGATTTAATCCAATAACTGATCCTTTCAAAACTAAGACTAAAGTATGATAATATGAGTCCAAATCTGCAATTCCTGTGGTTACTTTTCTTAACTGTTTTTGTAACCTTTTGTATCCCAAGATCTCTTGGCTAGATTTTACCAAGTTCAATGAGTTCTTAGAAGAGGTAAATACTTGAAATCCTGGGAACTAATGGCAATGAGCTTTCAAAGGCATATTTGCTATTTCTGTTGGAATTCATTCAACCTGTCCTAATACAGGCTTCCTGGATGGCTGCACACCCTGAAGTCATCGTTTTGTGGGAGTCCCTTGGTGTGGATGACAGGATTTAGGCTGAAACCCACACAAGGAGGGAGAGGGATGGAGGCAGGAGGACTTGTAACTATGCGGACCCCACCCTCTGGACTGCAGATAATGAATGACAGCATCTTGAGGAGAGAGGCTGCCCACCTAAAGGACCCTGAGGATGAAGATATCATGACATGCTTTGTGGGGGTAGAAAGGTGTTCAAGACATAGGCGATTGCGGGGCAGCACTAACTCCCTTCCAGCTGGTGACTGAGAATGTTGATTGGCACTGAGGCTGGTGCTGACACTCTTGCCCTCTTCCCACATGAGTTCCCAGGAACTTGCCTACAGCCACCAGGGGTGTGGGGATGGCCACTATCCCACTAAGGCCCACGCACTGCCCCTCCCTGTCTTCCCTAACTCCTGTCCTAGGCCTAGAGGCTGGGGACAGACGGAAGGACCACTCTTCTTCCTTCTTTTGGGCCTCAGTCCTGTGGACAGAAGCTGGCCCTGGCAGGGCCTGCGGTAGCAGGGATTGTCACAGGGGAAGTCTTGAGTGCTCCGTGGTTGAGGAATGCAGCTGGACCCAGGGCAGCCGCAATGCAGGGCCAGCAGAGTGGCCCAAGCCCGGGCCAGGAATGCGAGACTGAGGCCTATGGTCCTGAAGCCCTCCTGATGTGCGGGCAGGTGGCCAGAAAGACAGAGACAGGCCAAGGGGGGCCCACGGTTCAGAGCTTATGAGAGTCCACTCACTTGGAGGTGCCCTCAAATTGGAAACAACCCTCTTCATCAGTCCTCTCTCTCTCTCTCCCTCATTCACAATGATTTTATTTTTAAACATTATTGTATATTTAGAAGTGCACATATATATTTCATGTACATGATTAGGTTACTGTTTAAGGGCAACAGTTGCCTACTGGAAAATTGCCTACTGGAAAATTATTGTGTGGAAAGTAGCACAGATCGATTTAGGGGATGAAAACTATGCCTGGACACAAAGAATGGATATAGGTTTTCATAATCAAGAAAAATATCCTCACCTTCTCCTCCTGCCTAGGTGCTTACCATAAGGAAAGGGGAAAAAAAAGGTTATTCAAGGACAATGGTGCAGGGTGCTATTTTCCAGACCGTGAGGGAGAGAAGGGAAGAGCAAAAGACAAGTAGGCACTTTGGTGGTTGGCTACAGCCTTGCTACAAGCCCACAGCATTGTAACACCCAGGATGGAGATCCAGAATGGGGACGTCCTGGTCACTGCAGAAGTGATGAGCCCCTCTGCGGACTTCTCCCAGGCGAAGGCGAACTCAATCCACTTGCCTCACAAGACCATCAGAACCACCCTCTGTTCCTTCCAGACTTAAATTCTTTTCATTGGCTAAATGTAGGAGACTGACAAAAGCCACAGGTGTAGCGAGGCTCTGAGGCATGAGGGGAGGCTGGCCCTTCTGCAGATCCTGTGTGAGCCTGCAGAGCATCTCTTTGTCAGTATATAACTATAGTATATACAGTAGCTAGGCATTGGTGGAGGCAGGACTTTAAAACACATCTTCCAAATCTGAGGCTCTTTTCTTTTAGCAGTACAGTTGTGACATTTGCAAAGATACAGAGATACGGTGGGATAGAGTTATACTGGTTTAAAAATAAAAATAGAAAAAGAGTGAATACTATTGTATTGAGCTTCTCAGGGTGCCTTAACAAAATACAACAGAATGGGTGGCTTAAAAAACAGAATCTGTTTTCTCATGGTTCTGGGATCAAGGTGCTGGCAGATTCATTTTCTAGTGAGAGCTCTTTCTGGCTTGCAGATGGTGACTTCTCACTGTATCTTCCCTCTGTGTGAGGGTGGAGAGAGGTCTCTGGTGTCTCTTCCTCTTCTTATAAGGACACCAATTCTGTGGTATCAGGGCCTCACCTTTATGACCTCGTTTAACCTTGATTACCTCCCTAAAGGCCTTATCCCCAAACACAGTTACATGGTGTGTGGGAGGGGTGTAGAGCTTCAACATATGAGTTTTAGGGAGGGACAAAATTTAGTCCATAGCAACTAGAAACATGACTGATGGATTTATACCACAAATATTTTCTGGGACATGAGCTGGAACTTTGCAACTAGACATTTTGACCCAGTGAAACATTTAGTGTATATTCATCCAGAACAACATTTTCTGCAGCTTAACCAAATGACCATGTAATAGAGTATTTTTAACCTGCATTCTAAATGAATTTCACAAGGTTTTTGTTTTTCTAATTCTTTGGCAATGAATGACAGATACTTAAAGTGGAGGGGAAAGGTTATAGAATTTACTAAAAAGATGTACCTCTCTTTCATTTTACAGGCCCAACAGCTTACTGATCTGGAACGAAAATTAGCTGTGGCGAAAAATGAACTGGAGAAAGCAGCTCTTGACCGGGTAAGTTGACATCCATGAGCCATCAGACTTTGGTTGCAGAAGATGAAGCTAGGTGTACTCATTGCTGCTCTTGATTTATCAGTGCAATTCCAGATGCTGTGCATGTAATATGGTGATAGAATTCATGAGTGTTTGATACTTTCTTTGGAACCCAATTCTTTTCTTGTTTTTGCTGCTATAGTAAATCTACTCAAGGTTGAGGCTCTGTGATTGCATGGCTTATTTTTCACTTTACTGGTACACTTGCTCTATAATACAGTGAATAAACATACTTTAAAGCATCAACAAAGATGTCATGTATTAACTTTGTATGAATGAGTTGTAAAGCAAATGGAAGTAGTCATTGACACTTTTTATTTTGGAAATCTTAAAGTCCTGGAGGAAGAGGCATTAAAAGAAGAAAGTAGCTCTCTTAAGCAACTCTGTTTATACAAAGATAATGCAAGAGTGGCTGACATTCCATCTTTATAACAGCTTTATTGAAATAAAATTCACATGCCATAAAAGTCACACTTTTAAATTTCACAAAGTTGTACTATCATCAACATTAATTCCAAAAGGTTTTCTTTGCCTCTTTTTACCTCATTTCATCTACTTCATTTTATTTTTGTTAATGCCTCATTGTGTTACAATTGTACATGCTCAGAATAAACCACAACTCCCATCTGATGCCTACTTTGCCTATCAGTGCTCTTCATATGAGACATGCATGGAGAATAAAGAGTTGTTATTTGGAAAGGGAAATATAATATGGAGGAAGGAATTAGTCATAAAATTTAGAATTATGGTTCTACTTCTTTATAGTTACAGTATTTGGCAAAATTTCTTAATGCCTCCTTTCATTTTTAAATCAACTATATAAAATTGTGGGAAGTAAATATTCCTTTTTTCTTTAGTTCACTCAGAACGAAAGGGTAAAATGATTTTAAAATTATTTCTTTGTTCACTCAGCAACCCATTTATTGAATCCAATGTAGTTTTCTCTAATTCCTAGAACATATATCTAGAAAATATTAATACAGAAAACTCTAAATCTGAAAATGAAATCATAGTATTTCAGACTTGAGAAGACAAAAAACACCCACATTGCTCTCAGTCAGAAACATGAAAAGTCTATGATGTAGCAACAGGGCCAATCCAAGAGTAATCTGCATTTTAACAAACATTCAATGCATCCCCTGCCTGAAATTAATTCTTGATTAGATTGGAGTTAGCCATCATTCAGTCTAACAATGGAAAAATAAACCTTCTCTATATATCATCTGGAGAATTTTTGGTTCATTTATACACAATATTTGGCATGTAATAAAAATATTTCTAGGGCTTCCCTGGTGGTGCAGTGGTTGAGAGTCCGCCTGCCGATGCAGGGGACACGGGTTCGTGCCCCAGTCCGGGAAGATCCCACATGCCGTGGAGCGGCTGGGCCCGTGAGCCATGGCCGCTGAGCCTGCGCATCAGGAGCCTGTGCTCCGCAACGGAAGAGGCCACAACAGTGAGAGGCCCGCGTACCGAAAAAAAAAAAAAATTTCTAGACATGTAAAGAGAGAATGCAATCTGGCCAATATAAATAAAGAAGACAAGAGATGTACACCTGGAGCTGATTCAGATATTGGAATAAGAAAACAAGTACTCAAAAATTTAACAACTATTATATACATATATACATATATATGCATAATATTTCTATGGGCATGTATATAGCATTACATATATTACAATAGAAGAAATCTAAAACAGGTAAAAAGACAAAACTTTTCACTAGACTTGGAATCTATAAAAAAATCAACTAGCTATTCTAGAATTAGAACAATATAATTCATGTAATTAAGAATTTAACTCATGTATTTAATAGCAGAATGGTTGATTGGACATAGTAGAACTGAAAACTAGTGAAATGAAAGGAAAATTAATATCAAATACCTATACGAATGTATAGAAAGTACAAATAAATGGAAAATAAGCAGAAAAAGTACAAGAAATGAATAAGACAATTTCAAAATTTCTAAATTATATAATTGTTGTGCCAGAGGAAGTGACAAACAGAGCAATATTCAGACATAATGGCTAAATATTTTCAATAACTTTGAAAGATATCAACCACAGATTCAAAAATATAAATAATGCACAATCAGATTAAACACAAAGATAACCCACTTCATAGTCAAATTGTTGGATATAAAAAGATGAGCTAAAATAGAAAGTGAATAGTAAAATGGTAGATATCAACTTAAGTATGTTAGTAATTAAATTTTTAAATGGTTAACATATTCCAAGTACAAGGCTAAAATTATAAGACTACATTAAACAAAAACTTTATGATTTATACAAAAGACACCTTTAAATATAAAGAAACAAAAGATCTATAAGTAGGAGAATAGGGAAAAAAAGATGAACTCTGTATACAGTAATACAAAGAAAACTTGTGTATCAACATGAACACCATTAAAAGTAGACTTGAAGTAAAGGCTTTTTAGTGATAAGAAGAGAGTGTCATATGGATCAGTCCAGGAGAAGAATATTGCAATCCTAAATCAGTATGCATACAGCAATATTTCTTTAAAATGTACGTAAATTTTTAAAAGTACACTTAAGACCCATATATTTTTTCATTATCTGCTATATTTCAATAGTTTATTTTTAAAAAATACTTAACCTCACCAGAAAAGTGGAAATGTGAATAAAAACAATGAGATAGCATCTCAACACTATCAAATTGATAAAAATTTAAAAGTCTGGTGATACCAAATTCTGATACATTAGTAATGGGAGTAATTATTAAAATCAGTTTTTAAAAGTGTGTACCTTAGAATTTTCACGTATCCATATGTACCTGGAAACGTGTATAAGGACATTAAATACAGCAGTGTTTGTATTAATAATAAAAGGAAATAATTAAAATATTTGCTGTTAAAATTAATACATATAATCCATATATTTACTATACTCATTTTCAAATGGTAATCAAAATTTAATATTGATAAATATAAAGATACCTGTATCAATATTGATATATCTATAACATACACTGTGGAATGAAAAATGTCAGAATTATTATGTACAGTATTTAACAATTGTTCAAATACATGAAACATATTTTGTTTTGATTACATATCATAAATAGAGTAGAAAGATACTCATATCAAATTTATGGATGCAATCGCCTTTGGGGAAAGATGGAGTGAAATAACGCTAAGGACGCTTACAGATGCATCTACTGTTTCTCAAATGTTCTATCCTTTTAAAGCTGTATAGACACAGTCTATAATTTACACATATACATATGTATGTTTCATGCATTATATACATACATTATATTGCATATGTTTTGTATATATACATTAGTTACATGTAATAACTGTGTACATGCATATTAAAATACCATATGCATATATTATCATATAAATGTATTTAATATAATTATGTAAGTATTATATATAACATATTATATAATTAAAATGATGCTTTTTAACATTTAATTCAGGTTGCTATTTACCTGATGTTTGTTATGTCTTTCTCTGTATGCCCCTATATTTTTCAAAATAAGCAGTTTTAAAAAATGAAAGGTTCTGCCTGCTGTCAAGGGCTTTCCATTTTTGTGATCAAAACTTAGAAATCATTTTATTTGGAATAATAAGCAAGTAAGATGATCACATTCATAACTTATTTTGCAATAATATCTGTATACATTTAGCAACTTTGTAAAGAAAGGAAGTTGCCTTCTAATCACCAGTTAGAACCTACAGAATAGAAGAGATGGAACATTTAAGGTGGATTCATTTTGGAGGTCTCGTTGCCTCCTTCTCACTATGCAGTGGTTGTGAAAGACCACAACTTCCTTTAAGACTTGGATCTCACATAGGCATTTTCTTCATTTATATGCGGCCAGAACCTCTTCATAGCTAGCATAACTAACATTTCAAACAGGATGTCTAGAAAGTGTTGCAGTAGGGGAACTGTAAGCACATTTTGTGAATTATAAATATTTTCCTTCTTAAGGTTTACATCTTTGGGATAAATATGGCTTTTGAATGAATAAGATATTTTAACAACCTTGCTCCTTTGTGATTGTCTCATTTTATATTTATCCAAGTAATTAATATAATATTTAAGAATTTTAGGGAAACCTGCCTGCTTTTTTCTAGACTAGGTCAAATATAATTCATCTTACCAAGATTCCACTTTATGAGATTTCTTTAATTTATAAAAGAAGCTTATACCAATTAGTTTTTAAAAAGAAACGACTCTTTATAGAATTGGTAGAATCAGACAATCAGAGGTATGTATAATCCTAAAGTTCAATTAGATCATGTTTTTATTTTTCCTTTCTTTGCTATCCCTGTTTTAAGTTCTAGAAAGACGTTGAATTTCCAAGATTCTGAGGCAGGCCCTCCCACTCTGAGTTTTTAACAGCTATGACGGTTGGAATGTTCTTCCTTACATTAAATTTTTTCCCTTACTTAACTTCAAATAATCCATTTAGTCAGTGAATGATTATATGGGTTTGAAATGCTGTTTGTGTGACCACTGTGTGCCAGGTGCTGTGAGAAACAGAAAACACTTATGATACACAATCTTGGGTCCCACATCTCTCACAATTTTGTTGGGCACCAAAAATTAGGAAATAATTATACATTGAAACAGGAGTTCAGAGAAACACAAAAAGGTAATATGTGTATTTTAAGTACATGTGAGTTATAAAAACCGGTTTTGTCACATGACGTTTCATGGGCAAATTGTCGTTTGTCCTGAGTCACAGAACTTGAAGATAATGTAGTTTTTTCTCCTTTGTCTTATCCATCCTATGCCTTCCTCCTCTCCACTTCTACCAAGAGCACTATGTGCTTAGCCCTCACAATGCCAGGCTGGATACAGGATGAGAGATTATATGTTGTAGTGTTTAAATAAGGGCCCCGCAGTCAGTCTGTCTGTTCAGATCATAACTCTGTCACTGAATGACCATATTCAAATTGCTCAAACTCTTTATACTTCACTGTAAAATGGAATAATAATAAAAATTCAATTTATAAGGGTGATGAGAAAATGATATTCATCAAAAAAAGTAAAGTACTGGGAATTCTTGGCACATGAAAAACACTCAGGAAGCATAGTAATTATTATTATTAGTGAATGAGATCATAGAGAGACTGCATCTCTGTGATAATTTTTCTCTTTAACCTTCAGGATCTTGTCACTCCTTTTGCTACAGTGAACTATAAAAGCATTGCATATTACTGGAGGTTGATTTCAACAAATCTCATGTAAGGTATGTTTGAGGCTCGTAAACTACAATCATAAAGTCAGGTAGAAATGCTAGCTCACTTCAAAATCGATAAAAACTACAGTTTAATGAAAGTATTCTTCACCTCTCCCCATCATTTTTTTATGAGACTTTTTAATTCTCTTCAGGTGTCTAGCTCCAAAGAATGTTATATCTGGGCTTCAAATAGTCTTAAATACTTAATAAATATTATGAAAACTATATCTTCACACTCTAACTTGGTTCTCATTTCATATTTCTCGTGAAAGAAGTCTCAGTTTACTCTCCCAATAAAAGCAATAATAATTTCAAGATCTAAGAATCAATATTGGTTTTCCAAACAATCAATTATTTATTTGGCAGTATCTTATGAATTATAGTTAGCTTCAGCTACTGGAGTGTAAAAACAACTTTATGGTTTGGAAACTATCTCTCAAATTCTTATGTTAAAAGTTTCTATTGCATCTGACCCTCACAAAATTTCACCCAGGACAGCATGCATTATTACATTGTATTACAGATGACACAAGTTAGGTGATCTGCACAGACTCCCAGGACAAAGTAGTAAATGAACAAGAACTGTTCTTGCCACAGTGTGTCTGGCACACAGCAAGAGCATAATAAATAGTTATTGATTGAATAGGTAGATGAAGGTAATATAACTTCATAAGTTAACACACATGCTATTCATCCTACATACAAGGGACATAGAGATCACCTAGAGCAGAAAAAGTAAAACTGCTGAATGACTTTATAGGATTCATAGAGCCAATTTCATGGTGAAATAAAGGTGAGGGGAAAGGCTTTGGATTCACAGTCCTTCACGATCTTTCCAAAGCCAGCTGTCATTGATGCACCCAGATCTCTCTGAGGACTTCACATCTTCATGTAAATAAATGAAGGTAGACATGAATATTACCTTGTGAACTTTTGTCAGGAGGTGAGAAATTAGGGACACTGTTGTCTTTGCAATATATATCTTCTTGTTCCCCCCAAAAAGCATTTTTCTGAGAAAAGTACTCACATACAGACACACACACAAAATTTCCTTCTAAATCTCCCACCATCTCAAGATCATATATATAAACAAAAATTTCTTATAAGCTTTACATATTATACAGCATAAGCAGTAGTATTTTAATGTCTAAAATAATACTTTTTTGTATTATATAATATACAGGATAAAATGAGAAATATTTCATTATTTTCTCACATAAAACATATCCTCTGGAGGGTTTGCTTTATTTATTCATTTAACAAATATCTGTTGAGTTAGAAACCAGTGATTCTCCAAAAAAATACCGGCCCTACTGTGTAGCACAGGGAATGCTGCTCAATGTTGTGTAATAACCTAAATGGGAAAAGAATTTGATAAAGAATAGATACATGTATATATCTAACTGAATCACTTTGCAGTACACATGAAACTAACACAATATTGTAAATCAACTATACTCCAATATAAAATAAAAATTAAAAAAAAAAAGAAAAAAATACCAGCCCTCAAAGAAATTACATTGTAACAGAAATAGATATAACGATAAGATTATATGCATTTATGACAAGGGCTTCATAGGACATAATTTAAGAAATGTGATAGAGACTTTGAAGAAGATAATATGTGAGCTGAAACATACATTTCAAGTGGAAATTTCCTATGTAGATGTTTGGAAAGAGGGTTCTGCAGGCAGAAGAAACCGCAAGTGTAAAGGCCCTAAGGTGGGAATGAACTTGGAATGTTCAGTGGGCTATAAATAAAGGACATTGTGACAAGCAGGATCTTCATAAAGACTTTGCATTTTACTAACATGCGGCAAAGGAAGTGGGAAAAGTGTTTTGGTGTGGGGAGAAGATCAAGGGCAAAAGTAAGGCTGATCTTAAGAAGGAATAGGTTGTAAGATCTAGAGCAAAGTATACTTTATATGGTTTACATTGTATTTCATTAGGTGACATCTTGTTCCAGTGAACTTCAAAGTGAACAATGACCTTACCTGCAATTTTAAAACAGACTACAGCTAGCAGTACAAATTAAAATGTAATGACCATTTTGGTGTAAAAATCGTTATCTGGGTCCTGCTCATGGGATGGGTCAAGCCAAACCTGAGTAGTGTCAGTAACAGGCTCTGTTAAGTTAGAGGGACTAACTAGAAAGACATGGACTTTTTTTTTTTTTTTGGTAGAAAGATGACCAAACTGGGACAGCATTGCTCACAGAAACCTGTGGTCTCTAGTAGGAAAAATCTACAATATAATGAAGGAGAGGAGCCAGAATCTAATATAGGAGGCCAAGTCATAGGCTTGTGATCCCAAAAAAAAAGAAATGAAATCAAAAGCTAAGAGATTAATAATAGGTTGAAACATAAGAGCAAAGATAACTTACTACACTGCAATGGATATGAAAGGTGAGGAGTTGGAGGTTATATCTATGTGTTGTTGACACTACCGTCCAAGGTGACCCTGAGAATGTCAGGAGGTCTGTAGGAGCAGAAGAGATGATTGCACCAAGTTCAGATGATTAAAATTGTAGCATATATGCCTATCCCATTGACTGTTCCATTGGAAAATTTGTCTTGCCTAAACAATATTTACTGAAAATGAACTATTAGCTTGATGCTGTTCATTATTTATTTTCGGCATCCGAGTTCAGCCATTACTCAGGAATTTGTATATTATGTCAACATATACTTTGTGACTGTTATAGATCCAACTTTTACATATATACTGTAAGAGAAGCCATGATAAGAATGCAGTGAAAAATAACTATCCTGCATATACTTAGATAATACTTCCTGCATTATCTAAGCATTGAAAAGCTACATTTCAAAGCCATGTTAGCTTTGAGTGCTGGCCAAGACCTGCCTGACCTCGTCACGTTAGCTCTATTTCCATTGTCTAATGATAATATAAGAAAACGAAATATATTTAAATTGTTCAATGCCATCTGGAATATTTCACTCCTGACACAGTACCCAGTGCCATGATCTCTTATTCTGTAGTGAGAGAAGGGAAGGGTCATCCAAGATTATAACAAAGAATCAATAGGAAGGGAAATCTGAGCCATTACTTCATTTCTTTTTACTGATATAGCTTGTCAGTTTCTTTCCCTGACAAAAGAGAAACAACATTTTCACCTAAGTCATTTATTCAAAAAGCTTTTTTGTGTGTGTTCCTTCTAATGTGTCAGGGATTGTGTTATGTGCTAGCTATACAGTTCTGAACAAAATAGGCAACTTATACATATGTATATACATATAAATTAAAATTAATGATAAATTGTATGAAGGAAACAAATAGGATCAATCATAGAAAGTAATTAAGTGGGGAAAGGGCAAGAATCTAGCGACTCAGGCAAGCAAATAAAAGGGACCATTTTGAATATAAGGTTACCATTCAGCTTAGCTCCTTCTCGTCCACTTAACAAAGCCCCTCCATTCTAGTTCTTATCAGATTTTTATTTTGTCTTGGACAACTTGACAGGGCAAGATTAATGAGAAGGAGGTACTTGTTTGTCCTATTGCTTATATATCGCCAGTTGCTGCTCTTACTGTTGCCTTTTAAAAAATCTCTTGATATGACCAGAGAGAGATTTCTTTAACTGCTATTCTAGCAATAGACAATCTCATCTTAAGGATAAATTTTATACCACTTATGAGTAGAAAACACAGAGGTGGGCATTGGTAAGGATCAAAGTCATAGTCACTTCTCTCAAGAAATTGACCACAAGGGCTTTATAGGAGACAAGAAATAGGATGGGATGCAATATGCAGGTGTATTCCTGATATCATATATAAAAGGCAGTAGTTTGGTTGGGAGTATACTACTTTGACAGGAAGAGACAATAGACTTTGCTGCTTCATTGATCCATGGGTACAGTGAAAGGGTAAACTCCACATATGCCAGTTTGTCCAGGGATATGGCTTTAGCACCTAATCTCTGTCTTCATCTCTCTCACCCCAAAGACCGTATTTCATATCTTGAAGTGGATATTTATGTGTTATTGTCTTACTAGGGTCTATGCATGTCCCCAGTTACCACTGAGTTACCATGAGATTTTCCCAAGGTTGTATGTCTGTCTGCATTTTTGCACCTGGGGATGTCTCTGTCATTTTTACTCAATTCTGTATCATTTTTAAACCTTGTCAGCAATTTAAAATATTTTTAGCAGTGGGATTTGGGGGTTAGATGGGAGTTAGAGATGGTTGTCTGCCTTGGGATGTAAACCTAAAGAAAAAATAGTCTGCAATAAATGCTGGAGAGGGTGTGGAGAAAAGGGAACCCCCCCACACTGTTGGTGGGAATGTAAATTGGTACAAACACTATGGAGAACAGTATGGAGGTTCCTTTAAAAACTAAACATACCATATGATCCTGCACTCCCACTCCTGGGCATATATCTGGAGAAAACCATAATTCGAAAAGATGCATGCACCCCAGTGTTCATTGCAGCACTATTTACAATAGCCAAGACATGGAAGCAACCTAAAAGGCCATTGACAGAGGAATGGATAAAGAGATGTGGTACATATATACAATGAAATGTTACTCAGCTAAAAAAAAGAATGAAATGATGCCATTTGCAGCAACATGGATGGACCTAGAGATTATCATACTAAGTGAAGTAAATCAGAGAGAGAAAGACAAATACTATATGATATTACTAATATGTGAAATCTAAAAAAATGATACAAATGAACTTATTTACAAAATAAAAACAGATTCACAAACTTAGAAAACAAACTTATGGTTACCAAAGGGGAAAGGTGGGGGAAGGGATAAATTAGGAGGTTGGAATTAACACATATACACTACTGTATATAAAGTAGACAATCACCAAGGATCTCCTGTATAGCGCAGGGAACACTACTACTCGATACTCTATAATGACCTATATGGGGAAAGAATCTAAAAAAGAATGGATGTATGTATATGTAACTGAATCACTTTGCTGTACACCTGAAACTAACACAACATTGTAAGTCAACTATACTCCAATATAAAATTTTTTTAAAAATTAAGAAAAGTTTCCTTTATAGTGAAAGAGAAATAATGATGCCAGTTTCACAGACGTTAGAAAGCATAAAGTTATTTTTTGTGAAAGTGCTTAGAATATTATGATATACTATGTTAATAGAAAATGTTGATATTGTCACTTACAATCACATCCAAATAACTCCTACCACTTAGCAGGGCCCTGAGGAAATAAGAGTTGTATCAGAAATTGAGTGGAGGTACAGGCCTATCTGAGAAACACAGAAGCCTACATCACAAGAGGAGTGATTTGTAATAAAGAAGGTTGTTGCTAATAGAAAGATGGCAGGTTTCTAAGAAGGACATGTTCCACTTTAAAGTGACCCTAGAGTATATTTCCTTGCCAGCAAAGTATCATGATTGAAATCATGTCAGTTCAAGGGGAAAATGTAAGATATGTCTCTGAATTCCAGTGTTCAAAATATATCATGAAACACATTAGCTCCTAAAAAACAGACTGAGTGTGTATTAAACGGCACGTCGTAATGGAATTTATGTTAGGCAGTTGCATTTGAAATTAATACGTATTTGTGTAGGGAACAAGTGTAGGCTAGGAGGAAAGGGAGAATCTAATCAGGTAAATGATGACCAGAACCGCATGTAAACATTGTGTTGTGATCTCTCTTGTTTTCATAGGCGTCGCAGCTGAAAGCAATGAAAGAGACGGTACAACTCTGCCTCTCAACTGTTTTCCATGATCAACCTCCTCCCCCTTTGAATCTCTTCAAGCCGAGTCCAACTCGGATATCAATTCCATCCATGCCAAATGACACTAAGATTGCAGATGCAAGGACAGGAAGCAAGGTACACTTTATTTGTGCTTCGAAAAGTAAAATCGAGTAAGGTACTCACTTTACTTCATTCTGTATTGTCATCAAAGTGAATCCAAGTAAGATATCAGATTCATTGAAAAATCAGGAAGTGAATGGGAGATAGTAACCCAGTTTGTAAAGTCTTCATAGTCACTTGGAGAATGTTGGAAAACAACTTTTCTTTAGTAGAGAGCCAGCTGTTTCTTAGGCAGGATTATTATTATTTTTATCATTATTTTACAATAGTTAAAAGAAAATATCTTGTATTACATTCCAGTATACACCAGAGGTCTAATATGGAAAATACTTTCTCCTAAGGTATAACCACCATCTTTACAAAAGTGGATAAAGGTATAACCACCATCTTTACAAAAGTGGATATGTTTTTCAGAAATTAAGTCTGTAGTTCTCAACATTGCCTGTACATTAGAATCCCTTGGGATACATCTTTTTAAAAAATCCTGATACTTGGGACTCACCCTGGCCCTGTTAAAACAACTTCTTTCTGGTTTGGTTCCAGTCATCATTAGTTTTTAAGAGCTCCTTAGGGTATTTTGAGATCAACTGACTTAAGCAAATCTTCCTTGCAAATCCCTACCACCACCCTACTTTAGACAGGACAAAGGAGGCCTTTCAGTTCTGCTTTTGTTTTTTTGTTTGTTTGTTTGTTTGCGGTATGCGGGCCTCTCACTGCTGTGGCCTCTCCCATCGCGGAACAAAGGCTCCGGACGCGCAGGCTCAGTGGCCATGGCACACGGGCCCAGCCGCTCCGCTGCGTGTGGGATCTTCCTGGACCGGGGCACGAACCCGTGTCCCCTGCATCAGCAGGCAGACTCCTCAAGCACTGCGCCACCAGGGAAGCATTCAGTTCTGCTTTTGTTTCAATCATCAGAACCTTCAATCTGCAGGCTCTACATTTAAATAAATCTTGGTAAACTGAAATAGTTATTGCAGAAAGGAGTTTAGTTTCAGGCAGTATACTTGAAAGTGATGGTTCTCTTATTACATGCCCCAGGATCATTTGCTATTAAAATAACTGTTATAGATACCAGTCCAACTTCTAAAGCAAATCTCCAGTGGACTGGGGGAGGGTGGGCAAAAAACCCTGAGAACCACTGTTACAAGTACCTACTGATGCATTACATCTGGGGCTTTCTTACTGCTTGTTTCTGTGATTCCTTATATTTGGATGAAAGGGGATATGGACAAATTGTAGATTAGGGAAATACTATTTTCAGGATGAAGAGTCAAAGTTAAGTAAAACAAAATAAATTTTCTAATGTTCTGTTTTTGTCTGTAACTGGTCGATTTCTCGATGACAGATTAATCTGTATAATCTCGTTTTTCTGTCAAAATCATTTTAAAATATGTATTTCCATTTCATATTATTCTCTTGGTTTTTATTACGTCCTGAAGGCTCTCAAAAAATTTTAGGCCAATATTTTTCTCCTTTATATCTTTCTGAACCTCTTTTGAAAACTCTAGGTCTACAGTATTTTTTTAATTCAACCAAACTCAGGGAAGAAAGTTGCATTAATAATGTATTTTATTTATGTTTAAGAAAAATCCTGGGTAAATTTATTGAAACGGGTCATTGGTTGAATGCACAGCTACCCACACAATCTCCCCCACCTGCCAGGAAGCCACATACTGCCTCCACTTCATGTTAGTCTAAGGGAGGAGCAAAGATTCACCCTTATTAAGTCCAGTGACTTTGGGAAAAGCAGCTTCGTCAATTTATGGGCACATTACACTTGTCTCCAACTCAAAATACATTTATTTAAGCCCATTAGTAAAACTGGGCTCTTTATGACCCTGAATGTGTAGAGGAAATTACTGATTGTTACTTTAACTGATTTACTATTAATAAACATATGTCCTGTCATTGAGATAAATAATAAATATTTATTATTTCTCTTGGCTTATCACAGGAAAACATAGGAAGCATTTAGATGCACGTGTCTTAGAGATTGCTCATTTTTCAAAAAATAATAACAGAAATCCAAAATGTTTAAGATAAAGTTCAATAAATCTAAGTTGATGTACTGTAGAGCGTTTCATTTTACAGATTAGCATTAAAAGCTTCTCTGGCATTTATGTTTTGCTCATAGCCTTTATCTTTTCGATAGTGGTGGAAATTATATTTTATGTATACTTGGGTTTTGAATCTCTATGCAGGCACCTCACAGATAATATTTGAAAAATCCTGAATAATAAAATGTGATAAGGGTGTATGTAAAAGAAGCAAACTTTTCAGTCATGAAACAATTTTTCTCTGAATACCAAAAACATAACTTTTAAATGAGGACATTTAACTGCTAAGTCTTCAGAGTTGGCTAATTATAGCCACAGTGATATTATGTACCTAACAGGGAGCTGACTGGGAGTGTGTGTGAGTACATCACTTAACCTCTCTGTGACTCAGTTTCCTCAATGCCTATTTCAAAGCATTGTGACATGAGCATTACAAATCATAGTTTTTCTTATTTTCCATGATATATGGCTATTCTCATCTACATTTCTTTAAAATCTTCACCTCTTCTTTGAAAGGAGAGCGGTATTTGAATGGTTTTTCCTGAAATCTGTGAAACACATCCAAGTAAGCAATTTTCAACCTACATTTGGAAAAAAGAAATATAGCCCCCAAAATGTCATTTTATTTTTATTTTCTCTTCCAGAAGATTGGATAATGCAGACAGATTTTTTTATTGCATCATGCGTGTGTGTGTATATGAATACATATGTACATATACATGTATACATATAAATTATATTCACTGTGGATTTTAAAAGTCACAAATTTCATTAGGTAGGCAGTTCAATATTATGAGAATTTATTGATGAAAACTTAAAAAATAATGTACATGTTGGTAATTTTTTTAAAATTCTGGAGCTTGTCTGCTACATAATCTTTTAGTCCTACAGCTTAAGTTTCTGCTGAGGAAACTCAATCAGGTTTTTCAGCCTCCTTTCCTTCACTGCATTCTCCATTGCTGACATGCCTACTCTATGATTCAAGTGAATTTTTTCTTGCCCTCCTAGTTAGAATTATTTTTTCTATTCTCAGTGTTCTAAGAGCACAGTGTTTATTCTGCATGGCTCTTGGTCATACCTTGAATACAGTGATGGCTGCATACTTCTCTCCCCTTAAGGGAGATGGCTGTGCTTAGCTCATGGATTTGCTCTACGTTATTGAGTATCCAAAGCAACATTGCCAGAGAATTCATTTGAAATGTCACTTGCTGCATTTCTGTTTTAGTCATCTCAGGTTGCTATAACAAAATGTGATGGACTAGGTGACTTCAACAACATACATTCATTTCTCACAGTTTTGGAGGATGTGAAGCCCAAGATTAGGCTGCTGCCTTGTTCATTTCTTTATGAGGGCCCTCTTCCTGGATTGTAAACAGCTGCCTTCTAGCTGTGTGCTCATATGGTCTTCTCTAGGAGTGTTTGCACAGAAAGAAAGATGGATCTCTATCTCTCTCTTCTTTATAAGGGAACTAATCCCATTATGAGGGCCCTACCTTCATGACTTAATCTAATTACCTCCAGAAGGCCCCATCTCCCAATACCATTACACTGGAGGTCAGGGCTTCAACATAAGATTTTGGAGGACACATTCAATCCACATCAGTGTCCCTCTTCTCATTGGACATTTTCCTTAGAAGTTAGAAAATAAATATCATTGATTGCTCATTAAGTGCCAAGTATTCAGCTAAATTGTTTTCCATCTGTATGTAAGGACTATGCTCATCACTGGAGACACAAACTTGAAAGGACACAACCCTGACCTCTTGGAAATTGTAGCCTAATTTTCTGTAAAGAGAAAACAAGGAAAATATGCAAAGGGTATGTAGTAGATCAGGACATTTTTTTGTATTTGTTTTTTTTTAACTTTTTATTTTAATTTTCATTTTTATATGGTGTACGGTTGATTAACAATGTTAATATTGAGCAGAGTTCCCTGTGCTATACAGTAGGTCCTTGTTGGTTATTTTTAAACATAGCAGTGTGTACATCTCAATCCCAAACTCCATAACTATCCCTCCCCCACCGTGCTTCCCCCCCTGGTAACCATAAGTTCATTCTCTAAGTCTGTTTCTATTTTGTAAATAAGTTCATTTGTATCATTTTTTTAAAGATCCTGCATATTAGCGATATCATATGCTATTTCTCTTTCACTGTCTGACTTACTTCACTCAGTATGACAATTTCTAGGTCCATCCATGTTGCTGCAAATGGCATTATTTCATTCTTTTTAATGGCTAAGTAATATTCTATTATATATATGTACCACATCTTCTTTATCCATTCTTCTATTGATGGATATTTAGGTTTCTTCCATGTCTTTGCTATTGTAACAGCACTGCAATGAACACTGGGGTGCGTGTATCATTTCAGACCATGTTTTTCTCCAGGTATATGCCCAGGAGTGGGATTGTAGGATCTTATGGTAGTGCTATTTTTAGTTTCTTAAGGACCCTCCATACTGTTCTCCATGGTGGCTGCACCAATTTACATTCCCACCAACAGTGTAGGAGGGTTCCCTTCTCTCCACACCCTCTCCAGTGTGGATTTTTTGACGACAGCCATTCTGACTGGTGTAAGGTGATATCTCATTGTATCAATAGTTTTCATTTGCATTTCTCTAATAATGAGCAATGTTGAACATCTTTTCATGTGCCTCTTGGCCATCTGTATGTCTTCTTTGGAGAAATGTCTATTTAGGTCTTTTTTTTTTTTGACTGGGTTGTTTTGGTGATATTAAGCTGCAAAAGCTGTTTGTAAATGTTGAAGACTAATCCCTTGTCTGTCACATAGTTTGTATTCGGATTTCCATATTCCAAATAGCTTTGATTAAAGATAAAGACTAAGGAGATACCTGGATCCAAATGCACATGAGATGATGTCTTTGTTATAAGATATATTTTATTATGTATAAAATACTGTTCCAACGGAGAGGTAAAGAGCAAAGATATGAGCTAGGAGATCTGATTTAATTATTTTGTATAAAATGACTCTAACTGGAGTAGAAACAAGCAAACCACTGACAATTTCACTGATCCAGGCAGATGACAGTGATCTGATCTATGGTGCAGAAGTGGAAATGGGATTCCAAATGTAACTGAGGCATAGAACTGCAGTGACCTAGTGATTAAGTGAGATGCATGAAGAGAGAAAATCAAGAATAACGCTCAGTGTTTACATTCGTTCGCCGTGAATACAAAAGACAAGAGGAGCTTTTTTAGGCAGAACCCAAAGTGGTTTGTTTTACAACACTCTAACTATTAGACACCTTTCACACAATCAAGTGTCCATATCCAATAGGTGTTTATACATTTAAATCTGGAACTGAGGGACAATATCTGAGTGGAGGTAAAGGATTTGGCATCATCACCATAGACAGCAACTAAATGTTGGAAATTAAATTTCCTGATGAGACAATGTAGAATAAAAAGATATGAGGATCACAAAGGACACCAGACAAGAGGAATAATTTAAATGGTTTTATGTATAGTATAATAGATGAAATGCTTATGGTAAAAGTGTACCCCTTCCCCTTATCTTTTTTTGAGTTACTCTTTATTGTATATTTGAGCTGAGAACCATGACTTTTCCCTGCTTGTTTTACCAGTACAAAAAAGCAGAATATGCATGTCATTGTATATATTTAGAATGGTGAATACTCCAGTGGTCTGCTGGAGATGGCTCATACACACTTATAAAAGCTAGCTGTTACATTTTCAGAATTTGTACTAGTCAGCTCTTAAAGTTACTATTAAATATTAATTATATACACTTAAAATTAAGGAAATCATACTAAAAGCAAATGTAAATATCAAATATACTATATCATGCTATTATCTCTGAAGATTCTATGTCTTGAAGATATTATGTCTTTGGGATCCATGTAGTGGAAATACCATATAATGGTATTCTACTGGTATCTCTGTCTACCTTCATGTTCATTGATATCACCTTGGTAGATTGAAGTTGGTACTGTTTATTACTATAGAAATTGGCAAACACTACAAATCAAGGTCCTCCTAACTCCCAGAGTTAGTGAATGACATGCTCCTCTGTGTGTGTGTGTGTGTGTGTGTGTGTGTGTGTGTGTGTTAAGCCTTTAAGATGGGCCTACTGGGCATCATTGATAATATACAAATAATACATATTGATATACAAATAATACATATTGATCAACATATTAATTTATCTTTGACTTGTACTGTTTGTGTAGTAGAGCTAAATGTCCAGAAAAGGGAAACTAATTATTAAAAATCTTGTTCAATTTATGGCACATTCTGGAAAACTAATAATTTTTATATATCCATTGTACTGTTTTACTTAATTATATTCACTTTATTATAAAATATTAAATGTTACTTTATATAACTTAGAAATTATATAAATGTAAGAGGAAGAACAGGAAATGTATTACTGAGAGTCTACCCTTTTAGGTGAAAACTATGAATTATTAATACAGCAATGTTGTTGGTGTTTACAGCTGCACGATAGAGGGTTTAAGAGCTAGGATTCACTCCATACACCAGTGAGATGATATTTACTGGGAGGATTAAACAAGATGAGAAAAATGCTGGACAAAGCCAGTTGCCAGGCTCCTCCCTTCCTCTCTCCTCTTCCCCCTCAGGGCTGGTATCTCTGCAGGACAGGATGCAGAGGAACCTAAGCTCATCTGGCTGGGTCTCTGCTCCTCCCTGCCTTGGTCCCTCTACTGGGACAGGGGCCTCAGGAGAGGGGATGTGGCTGCTGCCTGCACCAGGCTCCCACAGGTCTTATGGCTTAGGGAGATGGCTGAGATGACCACCACGGGGTCATCTGCTTCCTGGGCTGAAACTCACCAATCACCACATCAGGGCAGGGAACTATAAAAATAGAAAAGGCTTGTGTTTCTGTCCCAAGTGTTCCAGCCAAGACTCTTGAGGGCCCAGAGGGACTTCTGCCTATGTAATTAGGCTGTGCTTTTCATTTACATCTAAGAAATCGTGTATAATGAACATAAATACAAGGGAAAAAAATTTAGAGAGATAAGATTCACTAGTCAGACTAAGTAAACATATTTTTTCTACAACTTTCTAATTTTGAAATCTTGATCAACTCAACTTCTCTGAGACTAAGCTTCCATATGTATAAAATGAAGACAATAACAGCACCAACCTTACAGAACTGTTGGGAAGATTAAATAAGAAAATTAACATACAGCATTTAGCATATGTAGTAGTGTCTGACACTGAGAAACAGTCAATAAGTATATGAATTCATAAGTACTGGAGATGAGGATAACACTTTGAGAAGATTTAAAGAAGGTTTCTGGTAGGATATTAATTAAAACAAAAACTATTGTGCAGATGTAAGAACACATTTATTCAAATAAGTACAACTACAGCTTTTTTAGCATAAAAGTGTGGATGCATCCTCACAATACATTTAATGTCAGTGATCACAATTGTAAATGCTGTAAAGAAAGGAGAAAATTGAAAGAGAGCAGAAATGAGAAGCAATTCAGAAAAGTAGTGTAGATTTAAAAAATGATGAAATTGTGTTAGGAAAGCTCATTATTTCATTCCCACCCCAGGCAGTCACCATCTTCTTTGTTTTTCTTTCCATGCAACTCACTGCCTTGGATTTAGCTGCAGTTGACATTGGTAAAGGTCACAACCATGGCATCAACTTAATTGGACAAGGATGATTTGCTTATTTTTTTTTTTTCCAGTTTGGTAGAAATGCCAAAGTCATTTTAGGGCAGCAGGCAACAGTGGCCCTATTCAGGAGCTTGAAGGCATCCAAGTGAAAATTGCATTCTGCTTGGTTCCCGGAGGTTTAGAGCAAGGGGGATTTGTATTTCACTTTTTCTGCCAAAAATCTGTTGCAAAGTAATTTCTAAGGACTCTCAAAACAGTGCACCTGAAATCATCATAGACCAAAGGGTCTCAACCTAGGCTGCATTTTTTTTTAATCATTGGAAGCATCATTTATATCTGATGTCAATACTTACATTTTAATATAATTCAGCAGAAGTACAGGCTAGTTTGGGGGATTATTTAAAGCTCCCAGATTATTTATATTTACAGCCAAAGTTGGAAACTATTAAAATTCTTACTCTAGGAGTAGGAAAGGAATCGAAGAAGTAAGGCTGCCCTTTTCCTCCACTTTCCTGCTTCTGGAAGAGATTTCCCAACGAGCCTAAAGGTTTTCAATTTTAGACAGATCTGTTTCTCTATCACCTCTCTGTCCTTAGCTAACCATTTAGTTATCTGTAACACCAACCAGTTTGTGTTCTTTCCATGCTAAAAATACATGTTTTATATCTTTGTACGTCCAGGATTATTGTGAGAATAAAGATGAAAACACGAGTCTAAAACATTTGTATAAAATATAACATTACATCTAAGAAATTTTGTTTGGGTTTCATTTTTGGTCCGAGGAGGTCATAATTGCTTGCTTAATTACTTCCCAGCAGATGTGGCATATATGTGGCAAGGAAGTTAAGTCTAAGTTAAAATTATATAATATTTCACTTGTTACTATATAAACATACATATTATATATGCATATAATATAAATATTTTCAGCTAATGTTGTAAATTATGATATATATTTAATCTAGTAAATATAAAAATTGAAGCAACAAGGGCCCTTTGATGCTTTCTTTCTATTATTGGTGTGCATATTTGTACCCTGGAATGGTCTGAAACCAGATTTTCATTTATTCTTCATCCTTGATACATGTATAATAAGAATATTACTTATAGAAATTGATTAGTTGGATACTTCTCTGAATGTATATGTTAAAGACATATGTTATGTTATGAAGGTATATGTTAAAGACATGTTATGTTATGAAGGTATATGTTAAAGACATATGTTAGCAAATCCTTCTGAAATTAAAATAACATAAGAATAAAACATTTTTGGTAGAAATGTTAATTTACATAAGTCTAGGAAGACATATTGATATTCAGAGAAAACACTACTGAATATCTTTTATGTTAAGAATGACCACCAGTTTCCATTTTCCTCTTTTTTCTTTTATAATTGAGATTTTAACGGTTATACACATTTCTTAATGTTTGTAACAAAATTTTAAAAGGCATGTAGTTGTAATCCTTTTTTAAACAGTTATTCCAGTGACTTTCTGGCCTGAAATTTGTATGCAAATTTTTCTTAAGAGTATATCAAGTACCAATATCTTCAAATGTTGATACACTGTTATATCGTAACTCTCACTAATTTACAGTTTAATATAATATACACTACAGACTCAAATTTTCAATCTTTCATAGCACATTAACAAAGTTACTAGGGAAATTGGACTACCACTACCAAAGATGTTACAGAGTACATGTAAGTCTGACAGGAAGAGCCAAGAGCAAAGAGCAGTTTTCTTTAGGAAACAACTATACTAAAAAACATGAGAATAGAAGTAATTTAAAATGTTCAAAACATATTCAATGCACAACTGTGACTCCAAATTGTCATTTAGTGTACTGAGTATTATAGGATATAAAAACTACTGCCCCACCTATGGATGTTAAACTAATACTCAAGACAATCAAAACCTCCTGTATTCAATATGCTGCTCTTTTCTGGTTGTACCAAAACAAACAAATAAAAACATCACCACCACCAACACCACCACCAGCAAATAATTTCACCTCTTAAAAACAAAGCATTTACACTTTAAAAAAATGTGATAAGGTGAGATTCCCTCCTTCTTAAAAATGTTTCTAGAGCTACTAAAAAACTTGCATTTAAAAAATAATTGATAGAAATATTCTCTTGGGTTGTACGAGAAGGGAGACAGGAACCACTGACATGATATGGTATACATGCTATTAATCAGACTTGGCGTCTTTCTCCCTGCTTCATCAGAGGAGATGGACTCTCCTATTTAGTTTCTCCGTTTTCTGCAGCTAAATATTCTTTATTATCGTGATTAGCCACTTGAGCCTCTTTACCTTTTTTTTGCACTTTTTTTTGGTAAAGATTCATCCATTCCAGCCACCTTTTTTGGCTGCAAATACACGTTTGCATTAGAAGGTTAAATGACACCATCAACACTCACCTCTTGCGATGCTTGATTACCACTCCCTTTGACAGACCAGACCTTCCTCTTGGGCATCCTGGTGAAGAGGGCTCCTGCTGGATGCACTGGGGGACTTCGTGTGCTGGGTGGCTGGACCACTGCCACTCCTCTGGCTGCCTGAGTGGCTGGGTTCCACGGCAGAAATGGTAGAAGAACCAACGGATGACTTGTTCCATTTTCTTTTCCTATATTTTCATTACAATGCTCATCAAATAGTAATGATTTTCGTGGTGCCTTCAACCCAACAACTCATCACCAGTTGGCTGTTCATAAGTAAGACAGATCCCAGTATCCCCTCCATTGATTATCAATCCAAGGGACATTTTTTCTTTAACACTAGATATTCTCATCTAACCTTTCTTTTGTCTCTTTAGATGCACTAAAATCTTAATCCTAAAAAAAAAAAGAAAAAACTATCTATAAGAGATATTTCCTTATAACTCTTGCAGAAGAAAAGGACATCTATGTGGAATTTAATCAACTTGCTATGATCATTTTGTTGACAATACTTTTTTCCACTCTGGAAATTATTCATTCATTTAATTATATATCTTTCAGTAACTGGAATCTACTAGAAGATTTTTAACAAGGGAAATCTGATAAGGTTACAATTTTAAGAAGATAATTCCAGTAGTAACAGAGAAAAAGATTAGGAGGACAAGCTAATAGAGGCAAACAAATTTATTGGGAGAATAATATTCTTGGTAAGAGCCATGAGACAGTAGCAGTGGGAAAGGAGGTGGGGGTGGATTTGAGAAATGCGAAGGACATGAAATTTGAAGGAATTTGTGAAGAAGTGAAGGTGGGAAGACTAGATGATTTTGTTAAGGAACTTAGCTGAGAAGAAGAGGAGAGTGGACAAATGGATGCGGGGCTCCTTAGTAGGATCACAGGGGATTGTGTACTTTTTTAGTAAGAGAGAAAGGGAAGAATGAGAAAAGGTAATGAAGACAAAAGTTAGAGATATGTAATAAGGATTTAAAATTCCAGAAGAAGCATCAAGGAATATAAATATGATCACAAGGTGAAGAGTTGGACATGGAGAGGAGTAGGGACATACCAACTTCTGAGTGGGGAGATAAGTTGGTGACGATGAATGAAGGTGTGGATAAATTTTGATTTATGGAGGGGAGTTCAAAAACGGTGATATACCCCATGGCCTGCAGTTTACCAGTGAAAATTAGGTCCTTACTGACTCTGGAGAAGCCTTTTGTCCCAAATGCCTTGGAAAACCTTATCCGCCTCCTCTCACATGCACGCTAGCTCCAATTTCTAAATTCCTTCTGTAACACTCCTGTTAGTGTCCTGCAATGTTTTCCAATCTTGGTGGGCAGAGGAGGACTTCCTTAAGAGAGATGAAGTTAGAAAACAGGAGAGCCAATGAAACAAAGTGCTGCTTCAAACAAAATATAGCAAAATAAAAGTAACCATTATACTGAAAATGATAGAGTAACATTAAAAATAAACTCTAAAGAAGGGTAGTAAATTTATGTGTATTCAAGTCAATTTAATTTACTATAGGATTAAACTCACCTAGAATTTACTAATTTCCAGTGTGCTAAAGCTAACTAGGGTTACATTCTAATCTGTTCTGTCTAAATAGCATCATAGTGCATGTAGAGAGAAGCTAAACAAGCTTTTTCAGAGGCAGGCTTATGCTTCTTTCCAATGGTCCTTTTCAGGCACTAACAAGCTCTATTAGGTGGGCACCCTGAATTTGCTAGCTTCTCTCTTTAACATCACTGTCCTGGAAACCTGTGTTGCAATCTGTGGCTAAATGTCAGATACCCAGTGCCAAGAATCATGTGTGTGAGAGCACAGAATTTGGAATTCAATAGACCAATGCACAGAATTTGGAATTCAACAGGCCAATTGTAAATCCTGGCTTTTGCCAATTATTTGTGAGATGTTGAGAAGTTGAACCAAAGACTATGATTAGTCTTTTGTGAAATAGAGCTAACATTATAAAGCAATGAGCCTAATAAACTTAAATGCTGAATTTATAGCAAGTAGTATATCTAGTGTTTAAGAACAAAGACATTAAAGGCAAATTGCCTGGATTTGAATTTGTACTCTGCCACTAATCAGCTGTGTAACAGATGCAACTTTTTAGACCAACTCGTCACCAGTAACATGGGAATAACTATACCATTTTCTTCAAAAGCTTGTTATAAGAATAAGTTAAATATTATTGTTTTCAGACTTATTTGGTATAAAAAGATATTGTTGTTGTCCATGTCTGCAGAAGTGTCTATCACACAATTCCACATGGAGTTTGACAATAAGAAAATAATTTGAGCATTCATCAAAAGAATTCCCACAAAAGAATTTCCAAAAGCAATAGGAAACATACTGTCTTTATATTTGCTAAAAGTGAGTATATTCTTTGTGCCAGAACTGACGAAAGAGCAGAGAATTATTTTTCATCTTGATCTACCCTCAGTGCACTGTGAATTAGATTTACATGTTTCAAAGAAAATTAGAAGCAGTAGCCTTGCTTTTCATTACTATATGAAACATATTGATATTCAGGATTTCGCGAGATCATAGACAGTGTTTTTGAGTCCCCTGGAGTGCTGATGTTAGGCTTTCCCATGGCATCTATGGCCCTCTTTGGTCTCCTCTTTATGAAAGCAAGACTATTTCCTGAGTGTTTGCAGCTACCTAACCTAGGAAGTTATTCACATCAATTATACTCTAAGAGCAAACTTTTCCCTTTTGTAGGCTATTGCATGGATTCCAATTTGTTTCCAATTGTTCAATAATAATGATGATAGTGAGAAGTTTAATTTGCAAGGTTTTTTATGGCTATTGCCATAAGATGTTTTATTAGATCATCACAATATGTAGAGCAGATATTACTATAACCATTTTACTTAAAAAGGATCTTAAACATGAACCCAGGTTTCTTATGCCAAGCCTACTACACCAAACCGCTCTCTCAAAACATACTACTTAGAATCTTAGAGATATGCTAACAAAAATGGATGAACATGTAAATATGCACTGCTTATGTTACCACAACACAAAGTTTATAGAGCACTCATTCTGTGACTGATTTACTGCTAAGGGCTTTGCATAAGTTTTCTCAGTTAAAGTAAAGATGAACATTGTGAGGTGGTACAGCATTCTGATGTTATAAGTGAGAAAACTAAGGCTCATGGAGGCTAGTAACCCATCTTAGGTCTCAAAACTAGGTCATTGGCAACAGAGGTTTTTTGGTTTGCTTTTAGTTAATTGAGGTAAAATTAGTATATAACATATTAGTTTCAGGTGTAAACATAATACTTTGTATATAGCGTATGTAGTGTATATACTACAAAATGATCAGTACCATAAATCTAGTTACCATTTGTTACCTTGCAATTAACTTCCTATACCCAGTTCTCCTATCCCACCCCCTTCCACTGGCAACCACCAGTCTGTTCTCTGTATCTATAAGCGTGTTTGTTTTTATTTTGTTTGCTGCTTTGTTTTTAGACTCCACATATAAGAGAGATCATGTGGTATTTGTCTTTCTTTGTCTGACTTATTTCACTTAGTATATTGTCCTCAAGGTCCATCCATGTTGTTTCACATGGCAAGAGTTTATTTGTTTTTTATGGCCAAAGAAAATTCCACTATACATGTACCACATTTTCTTTATCAATTCATCTGTCAGTGGTCACTTAGGTAGTCTCCACATCTTGTCTATTGTAAATGAATAATGCTGTTAACAAATATAGGGGTGTGTATATCTTTTCAAATTAGTGGGTTTTTAAAATTTTTTTGGATTAATAGCCAAAAGTGGAATCACTGCAACGTATGATAGTTCTATTCTTAATATTTTGAGGAATTTCCATACCATTTTCATAACGGCTACACCACTTTATATTCCCACCAACAGTGTATGAGGGTTCCCTTTGGCCCATGTGCTCTCCAACATTCCTTGGCTTTTTGTTAATAGCCTTTCTAACACTTGTGAGGTGATGTCTTATTGTGGTTTTGATTTGCATTTCCCTTATAGTTATGCTGAACATCTTCTCGTGTGCTTGTTGCCCATCAGTATGTCTTCTTTGGAGGAATGTCTGTTTAGAATCTCTGAACATTATTTTTTTTTGTATTGAATTGTTGGGTTTTCTTGCTACTGAGTTGTTTGAGGTCTTTATATATTTTGGATACTAACCTCTTATATGATATATGGTAATGCATGTACAGCACACTCACAAGTGCTCAGTTAGTATTAGCTTCTTATGGTAGGTAAGAGATTATCAGCTGATCCTATATTTCCATTATATAAAAAAAATTAAAATCACTGATGCTTCTGGAAATTTACTAATGATGCCACTAAATGTCACATAATGGTTGATGTTTTAATTCAGAACAGCAAACTCCTAGGGGGTGCTGGGGCATATCTTCATTATTAGAGTTCCTCTAATGCTCATCGTAATACATTGTGACTAATAGTAAATGTTAGATGAATGAACAAACAAATGAATAAATTAATAAATGAAGAATCTGGGAGAGAGAATGATCCCACATTAGCCAAATCACAATGTGTTCATGAGCAACCATATCTGTCTCTAAGGCTGTTCACATCCATAAAATAATTCTATCATGGAGAGTAAACATATTCATTTTAATGACAGCAGTGGCTGCGAATTTTCATGTTAGACACATGTGCTTTTCATATTTCATCATTAGTCATGAGTATGCCATGAATTTCAGTACCCATGATGGAAACAGCTTTGTCTTAATTCATCCTCCTACTTTTGTTAGTTATCCCATTTGAGGTTACACTAGAATCAATTGAAAAGTGAGCATGGGGTTCCAGTCATTTAGTTTCCAATAGACTTTGTAAGATATTCTAATTTTATTTTTAAATAAAACATAAAAGCCGTGAATGCCTATGAATGTCCTTTTCATGGATGGTGATACAACTGCCATATTTAAGTTATCTGAGACACACCAAATAGTTTTTGTTTTTGTTTTTACGAAACAGTTTTTAATTTTTTTAAAAAAAATAACCTTATTGTCCAGACCTTGATTAAAATACAGAATGTGGCTAGTGAGTGTGCTGAATCCCTGGGAACCTTTAATTTTGCCACTGCTCATTCTCCATGGCTAAATTTACTACTGGATTCTAATCTATTCCAGAATCATTCCTGATACAGGTAAAACATATGTAGGAGAATCCTCTATATCACCTGTGGCACCATGGTATCAATGGATGTAGATAACAGAGACGTTCCCTGGTTGCTTTTATAAAGACACAAGGGGCAACATTCCCTACTCCCTCTCTACAAAACTGACCATTTCTAAAACCGGTATTCACCTTATTTTCATAGATTAGGAATTCAGTTTCCCATTAATACTAGAATCGGGATCCTTCCATGAATGCCAACCTGCTTTGCTGAGCATTTAAGAAATCCTGATGGACGTTTCCCAGGTCTCTCACTTAGGCAAAAAACAATATCCTCCTATTCCCTACGTCTCCTTGAGTCCCTGACCTGAATAAGACTGTGTAATGATAATGGTACTTTCATTATTACCTGCTCCCAGTAATACTGTTTCATCTGACTGATGTAAACCCCTTCCTACCAACCTCCCCACACAGTTACCCAGCTATGCCTAAAATTGTCACACAAATCTGACATTATAAACATTGGACCCCCATCTAGAGCTATTTTTTTTTTTTTTTTTTTTTTTTGCGGTACGCGGGCCTTTCACTGTTGCGGCCTCTCCCGTTGTGGAGCACAGGCTCCGGACGTGCAGGCTCAGCGGCCATGGCTCATGGGCCCAGCCGCTCTGCGGCATGTGGGATCTTCCCAGACCAGGGCACGAACCCGTGTCCTCCTCATCGGCAGGCGGACTCTCAACCACTGCGCCACCAGGGAAGCCCTAGAGCCATTCTTCACAACTGAGAAGGTACCCCTGTATCTCCCTGAAGTGTCAGCCCTCACTTCTTCCTCATCCCTCCTGCTGATGCTGCTGAAGGCCAGCAACGGCCCAGTAAAATTCCAACTTGTATTACGTCACTACTGAGACAATCAGAAACATGACCTTAGTTTCATTAAGTTTTTACTGCCACGATGTTCAAAACAGACCTCCTCTAGCTTCTCCAAATGCTTAATATTTCTTTGGCACAAAATAGATAAAATGTTTTAATTTTCCACTTTAAAATATGTGAAAAAACATTCAATAAGACTATGCCTGATTTCCTAGGCGTTTTTTTCTTTCACTTTTAGCCATTTGCTTGTGCTTTGAGATAAACTCCTATTTTGAACATATGTATGGTATCAATACTTTGGCGTATTTATATGCTCATAGACATAAGGTCACCCAACAATAATCATTTATAATAATATATTAATTATTTTATTATGAAATTAATGCATATTTGTCATGGACAATTTTAGCAAATAATAGTAATAATACTAATAGTAGCTGGCATTGTTATTGAGTTGTGCTATACCCATGTGAACTTATTTAATCCTCACAGGTTTCTAGAAGGAAGACTTTTTATTATCCTCATTAAAATATTTTTTTTCTTTTGAAATAACTTTAAACTTAGAAAAACATTAAGAAAATAGTACAGAGAGTTCCTGTATATCCTTTACATCCCTTAATGTTAACATCTAAACACAGCTGTGACGTATTTATCAAAACTAAGAAACTGGCAATGGTATAATACTGTTACCAAACTACAGACCTAACTTGGGTTTCACCAGCTTTTCTACTAACGTCTTGTTCTGTTTCAGGATCCAATTCAGGGCAACACATTGCATTCAGTCATCATGTCTCAGTCTCCTCTTGTCTGACAGTTTTTCATTCCTTGTATTTCATGTCCTTGACACTTTTGAGGACTAGTGGTCAGATATTTTTATAGAATGTCCCCCAGTGTGGGTCTGTCTGATGTGTTTTTGTACTTAGACGGGGGTTATGGATTTTTGTGAATAATACCACAGAGGCACGGTGTTCTTATCATCATACCAGGGATATATGACATTATTGGTGATGTTAACCCTCATCACTTGGTTAAGATGGTGCCTGCCAGATTTCTCCACAATGCTAGTATTTGTCCTTTTCCATACCTTATTCTTTGGAAGTGAATCACTAATTTCAGCCTATACTCAAGGGAAGCCTATTCTCCACCTACTGAAGAGGAGAGTGTCTAATATGTTACTGAGAATTCTTCTGTAAAAAAATATTTGTCCTTTCTATTTATTTGTCCTTCTATTTATTGATTCAATCATTTATTTATATCAGCATGGACTCGTGGGTATTTATTTTAGATTTTAGGTTATAATTCAATACTATTAATTTTTTGTCTCATTTTAAATAGACTTTGTTTTTCAGAGCAGTTTTAGGTTCACAGCAAATTTAAGCAGAAAGTATAAGTCCCCACATATCCCCTCTCCTAACACCCACAGCCTCCTCCATTATTAACATCCCTCACCAGAGTGGTGCATTTGTTACAGCTGATGAACCTACATTAACACATCTTAATCGCCCAAAGTCCACAGTGTTCATTAGGGTTTAGTCTTGGTATTATAAATTCTGTTTGTTCTGAAAGTTGTATCATGACATGGATCTACCATCATACAGGATTATCCTCATTTTTCATATGAATAAACTGAAGAACAGAGATACTAAGTTGTTCAGGGAAGGTGACACAGTTGGTTAACATTTTATGAGTGATGTAATGCATTTCTTTAAAATTCATTGCAAAATTCATTTGAATTATTTTATACATTATTTCCTTGTAGATATACACTGCAGTTGATCCATGTATCTCCCTACTTCTGAATTTTTCCATTTTTTTCCAACATACAAGTGACATTTAGATAAAAATCTGTTTTATACTCTACCATAATAATAGATTCTGTAAAGACAGAGATCCTGTTTGTTCATTTTTATGTCCTCCTTCCTTCCTCATTCACGCCTTCCACTAACCAATAGAGTAGGTGATAAATGACTGTTTGTGGAGCAAATGATTACCCAACAAGTTATTGAGCTTAAAGTTTTATCAGGCTTACCTCTGAAGCTGACATTATGGAGGCCTGATTTCTGAGGTTTCTTGAGGCTACTGTCAGAGGAAGAAATGTGAGCAGTATGGTATATTTTGGTGTCACATACTTTACCTTCTTAAAAATGACTTCAGAGTTTCACATCTTGGAATGTGGTTTTGTAGAATAATATTTAAAGCCTCATAAGGTTTGAGGGTATTTGTAGCTTCCACCTATGTTAGCAGCCATCTGTGAACTGCAGCAAGCATGTGATCAAGGCTCCAGACCCTTTTGAAGGGTCACTTTACTCATTTACTCCCACCTAAATTAACTTCCTTTTTCCAAATTTTAATCATACCATATCCATGCACTCTTCCAACCCATTTTCAAATCGTCCTCCTTGTGCATATGGGCCACATACATCCATATATGTGATAATCAGTTTCCTGACTTATTCTAGGATTTGAAAGTTGTCAGCAATACCACAGGGCATAAGCAACATATTTACTGATTATTCTTTGGAAATTATTCAGAAAATAAATTATTGTTAAATGATTCTTTCTGATATAAACAAAGATTTGTGTCATTTTGAAATATTAATAGACATTTATTACTTGTCAAGTAATTAGTAATTCAGTTTAGTAGAGCAGTATTCATATTCAAAACACTTTGGAAACACTAATATTCTATTTCTCATGATTAATTTAGAATAATTCTCTTGAATAAACAACATTTGCTATTATTTACATTACATTTACTTCATAATTCATTACCAACTGTGTTATTTAGAAATTAAGTTTAGAAATACCCATGAAAACTTTTTCTTCTAAATCTCCATAGGTGTTATTTTATAGTATATAAAAATGTGTGTGTATGTATGTACACAAAGTTAACTGAATTGTGTGGCAATGACTGAAGTTAACAAGCACCAACCCTGTAAGTAATTCTGTCTAAGGTTGTCAAGGTGTTAAGTATTATTGTTTATATACCACCTAAATTCTCCGTTCCTTAGTGGATAGAGTCTAAACTCCTCAATCTGGAGGTCAAATCCATCAACTACTTGACATAACTTACTTTTCCACTTTTGAAAGTTCCTCCTTGAAGCATGTTCATGTACTATTTTTAATTCTCACAAACCTCATTTTGTTTTAGAACTCTCTCCTTTTTACCTTTACCTAAACAACAAACAAACAAATAAAAAAAACGACAAAAAACATACTGCAATTTAGGTGTTCTTGACCTAATTTAGCAGGGCAGCAGAAAACTGAGGCCCTTCAAAGTTGTATATGTTGTCTAAGGCCCTTATTTATTTATGTGCTAATCCAGAACCAGAATTCACATTTCTTTAACCCCAAAATACATTATCATTCCCCAAAATCAGTTCCCATTCTTTGTTAATTCATCAGACTCAATAAGGCTTCTTTCTAAAAGGAGCCATTGGGGCTTCCCTGGTGGCGCAGTGGTTAACAATCCGCCTGCCAATGCAGGGGCCACGGGTTCAAGTCCTGATCTGAGAAGATCCCACATGCCGTAGAGCAGCTAAGCCCACGTGCCACAACTACTGAGCCTTTACTCTAGAACCCGAGAGTCACAACTGCTGAAGCCCGTGTGCCTGGAGCCTGTGCTCAGCAGCAAGAGAAGCCACCGCAAGGCTAAGCCCGCACACTGCAAGGAAGAGTAGCCCCCGCTCGCCACAACTAGCGAAAGCCCACACACAGCAATGAAGACCCAACGCAGCCAAAAATAAATAAATAAATAATAAAATAAAATAAAATAAAAGGAGCCATTTCACTGATAGCAAATGCCTACATTAAGGATTGCATGTATTACGCTTAATGCAACCAGTTCTGCAATTAAATACTAAGGTTTTGTATTTAAAGTAATTTAACTTTTCATGCATTGTTGCTCACATTGGTGAAGTGATGTATAATTTCCTCCAGTTGTTAAAAGTAATAAATATATGTAATTTTTTTTCTGAAGCAGAGTTGAGATAACTTTCATAAATAGATGTAAAAATTGACAAACCAGGCACCCCAGTTTTTTAATGTATGAGCACAAGGGTAGCCTTTGGCAAACTTATGGAGGAGTAAAGTTGCACTGTCATTCTTTTCCCCCTGCTCTTTCTGAACTTAATTGTAAATGAAGTCCCTTTTATATTTTGTCCAAAATAGCAAAGGCCTACAAAAATAGATAGATGATAGGTAGATAGATGATTGATAGATAGATAGATAGATAGGCAGATAGCTAAAACCTTTTATTCTGCACATATTTCTTACCTAAGTCTCACCACCAAAATCTGGGAGCATTTTTGTAAATACACAATATTTGCATAAGAAAATATAATTAAGCACACATTAACATTTATCAATATGGGCATATTTATATTTTAAGGAAAATATTGAATACCTACTCTAAAATGTAATCTCCATCATTGGTGAACCTGGTGTTATTTTTTACAGCTTACCTAGCTGGGTTAGGTTTCCCTCCTGTTGGTTTCAATGGCAAACATCTATCTCAGCCTTATGTTGTACCGTCAGTTTTATTTTTTATTTATTTATTTTTTTGCGGTACGCGGGCCTCTCACTGCTGTGGCCTCTCCCGTCGCGCAGCACAGGCTCCGGACGCGCAGGCCCAGCGGCCATGGCTCACGGGCCCAGCCACTCCGCTGCACACGGGATTCTCCCGGACCGGGGCACGAACCCGCATCTCCTGCATCAGCAGGCGGACCCTCAACCACTGTGCCACCAGGGAAGCCCTGTCAGTTTTATTTTATTGATTGACTCCCAGTATCATTCAAGTCTCTGTGATTACAAGCAATCAACATTGACCCTCACCAAATTAAATGAAGGAGCTTTAATGGTAGAACATCAGGAGCTCATACTATCCAGGAGAAGACAGAAGTAAAAAAGCTGCGAATGGGCAGAACCAGAGGGTGCTTCAGAAGACTGGGAATGTGAACCATAAGAAGTGTCTCATTGTAGAAACAACTTGGACAAGTCACCCTACTGGAACTAATGTACCTATTTAAGACCTCTTTTTAATCTAGTCAGTATTTAATTTCAAGAATGAAGGTTCCAAAGACCTAACTTGGATCGTGTGCATTGGCATTTCCGTGTAGAAAGTAGCACAGAGAAATTTATAATAATATTTAGGAAAAAGAAATAGGGAAGATGGCGGAAGAGTAAGACGCGGAGATCGCCTTCCTCCAGGTTAGTGAAGCATTGGAGTGAATATAATTCTCTTTTGTAAATTACAGTGAGATATTAGAAAACATCTTATTTCCTATTAAAAAAACAAGATGTGTGCTTATTATTTCCCAGATATACTGGGGTTTAAAATAAAGAGAAACGATAGGATTCCTGTGTTTTTGAGGAACCAGGATCCTTAAAATAAAAGCTTATTATGCAAGAAATAAATATTTCCAGTGGGAAAATAATCCCATTGGACAGCACTAATATAAAATTGAATAGAAATTATTTAATTTCACAGTTAATATTTAAGGTGCAGTTTTTAAGTTCTCTGATATATATAAATTTTCATTTTATTCTTCTTCTTTAAGTGTGATGTTGCCATTGTATCATGTTTTACAATAGTCCTAGGATCTCTCTGTTGAATCTATTTCTCTCTTTTTTTAATGTTCTCTCTCTTTCTCTCTCAAGGCTCAACAAACCACTTCTGAAGCCCATGAGAGCTCTCAAGTTGAGACTACAAAGGAAGAATATCTGAGTACCCCTGAGTGCGATACTCAAATTGTAAGATTTATTTAAAATGTTTTTAACAACATTCAACATGAAAACAAGGACATAAGCGTTTTAACAACCCTAGTTTATGCCACCATGAAACTTTCTATATATATGTAATATCTACTATCTAATAAACAGTGTACTTTTAAGTTTGAAAATGCAGATAGATGTGAATCATGTAGGTGTTCCACTAGGAAATGTAATCAGACAATTAGGGGTACTATGAACTTGAATTGCTAGAGGGGTCAGGGGGTCATTCCCACAATCACATGACAGAAAGCTATTAAAATATTAAAAACAAACACAAACAAACAGAATCCCAAACAAAGAATGTGATTCAATAATATTCTCCCCAAGAAGCAAATCAACCCTGCATTATAGAGACATTACATTAGAGGAAGGGAGATTCTTACCCTTCAAATGATAATAGGAAATATGGAACTTGTACTCTGTGCTTTCACTTGTAATAAGTGAAATGAAATTTTAGTTCTGGAACTTTGACATGATAACAGATCTATCATGTCTGGGCTTGAGGAACAGCAAATGACAACAGCTGTATTTAATAGATTCAAAGCTAGGCTTCAATCTAGTTGACAAAATGGAAAGTATCTGCTGAAACTCTTCATGATGGAAAAGATATCAGGTGATAGCAAAGGAAATAAGGCAGAATAGAAACATAAGTTAAACAAGTCTATCTCTTTTTCCTCTATTGACTGCCAAAGTAATTTAGAAATATAAATTTCTCAACAATTTGGCCTTCACATCTTTGTATATTGAAACATGTTCCAAAACCATACAATATAGAATATAAGGTTAGTGAGAAGTAGAAATAAAATAGTCTGCAATTTACTTCCAAGGAAGGAAGAAGTCAAGAAGGTTTGGGGCAGGAAGGAACATTTTTGCTGTAGTTTGAAGAACAGATAGGTCTCTGACAGTGTGAGTGAATGTGCAGAGACAAGAAAACATCTGAATAGAGGGGGCTTCCCTGGTGGCTCAGTGGTTGAGAGTCCACCTGCTGGTGCAGGGGACGCGGGTTCGTGCCCCGGTCCGGGAGGATCCCACATGCCGCCGAGCGGCTGGGCCCGTGAGCCCGCAACGGGAGAGGCCACAACAGTGAGAGGCTCGCGTACCGCAAAAAAAATCTGAATAATATGAGAAGAGAGTAGCATACAGAAAATGGTGGGATGTTGCCTAAGAAGATAATTTGGGACTTAAGTGGGAGGGGCACTGGATTCCCAAGCTAAGGAGTTTGGTTTGAATTAGGGATATAGTTAAGATTTTCAAATGTTTATGTCCAGTTAAATGATAAGACCATTGGGTTAATTTTAAGGAGAGTGCCCTTGTTTCTTGATATACTTTCCTAAAACTACCAAAAATTATTTTGCAGTATATACGTATATCAAATCGTTATGTTGTACACCTAAAACTAATACAATGTTACATGTCAATTATATCTCAATTTTAAAATAGTAAAAATAAATAAGAATTTTGGAAGCTTCTGGCCTGCACCCTTATGGGTAATGTTCAGGCTTGATCCTTCAATGTCCTGCTTTGAGCCCTTGAATTAGGAGGAATTCAGTTGCTTTTTTCCTGCCCTTACTGGTGTATCAGTGCCTTGAGCAAATCATTCACGCCATGAGGTGGCCAAAACATATGAAAGGACAAAGAACCAGGACTTTATCAAATTTAACAAACAAACAAAATAGTCCCACTGAAGGCAAACCTGAAAAGTTCTATACGTTTTGTTAAGATTTCCCAAAGCAATATTTTGGTCTACTTTTCTTGTCAAGAAAGAGGCATAGGGCTTCCCTGGCGGCGCAGTGGTTGAGAGTCTGCTTGCCGATGCAAGGGACACGGGTTCGTTCCCCGGTCTGGGAAGATCCCACATGCCGCGGAGCGGCTGGGCCCGTGAGCCATGGCCGCTGAGCCTGCGCGTCCGGAGCCTGTGCTCCGCAACGGGAGAGGCCACAGAGGGAGAGGCCCGCGTATCACAAAAAAAAAAAAAAAAGAGAGAGGCATAAATTCTTTTTTTGTTTGCTCCACTCTCTTTCGACTTTTGTTGTCCTTCCTTGTCACTAGCTGCTCCTCTCCCTTCAGTAAGTCCCATAAGCATCTACTACCTTGGTGGAGGCCCCGATCTGGGTCCCTTCCAAAAGCAGCTTCCACCTGTACCAGCATGAACGCTCTCTCTCTAACCTGATTTCAGTTCCCTAGATTTTAGTCTTTGAAATCTCTGCTTCCAAGCAGCTACACTTTCTAGTGCAGAGAGTGCTCAGTATTTATAGGTTGTAGACTCAGTTACATTTAAAGGCCAAGAGAGTAATATAAGTGAATGAGATAAGCCAGGTGTAAGCAGTAGGAATTAATGAGGTTGCTGTGAACATCAGTTTTCCAATTCTACATCAGTAGTTGTTAGCCCTGTCCTCACTGTAGTATCACATGGAGGGTTTTTATAAAATACTGATGACCAGGACCAATCTCAGAAAAACTGACTCAAAAAGAAAGAAATTAGAACACTCCCTAACACCACACACAAAAATAAACTAAAAATGGATTAAAGACCTAAATGTAAGACCAGACACTATAAAACTCTTAGAGGAAAACATAGACAGAACACTCTTTGACATAAATCGCAGCAAGATCTTTTTTGACCCTCCTCCTAGAGAAATGAAAATAAAAACAAAAATAAACAAATGGAACCTAATTAAACTTAAAAGCCTTTGCACAGCAAAGGAAACCATAAACAAGAGGAAAAGACAACCCTCAGAATGGGAGAAAATATTTGCAAACGAAGCAACTGACAAAGGATTAATCTCCAAAATATACAAACAGCTCATGTAGCTCAACATCAAAAAAACAAATGACCCAATCAAAAATTGGGCAGAAGACCTAAATAGACATTTCTCCAAAGAAGATATACAGATTGCCAACAAACACATAAAAGGATGCCAACATCACTAATTAGAGAAATGCAAATCGAAACTACAATGAGGTATCACCTCACACTGGTTAGAATGGCCATCATCAAAAAATCTACAAACAGTAAATGCTGGAGACAGTGTGGAGAAAAAGGAACCCTCTTGCACTGTTGGTGGGAATGTAAATTGATACAGCCACTATAGAGAACAGTACAGAGGTTCCTTAAAAAACTAAAAATAGGGCTTCCCTGGTGGCGCAGTGGTTGAGAATCCGCCTGCTAATGCAGGGGATACGGGTTCGAGCCCTGGTCCGGGAAGATCCCACATGCCGCGGAGCAACTAGGCCCGTGAGCCACAACTACTGAGCCTGCATGTCTGGAGCCTGTGCTCCACAACAAGAGAGGCCGCGATAGTGAGAGGTCCACACACCGCGATGAAGAGTGGCCCCCGCTTGCCACAGCTAGAGAAAGCCCTCGCACAGAAATGAAGACGCAACACAGCAAAAATTAATTAATTAATTAATAATCTCCTACGCACAACATCTTCTTAAAAAAAAAAAAAAACTAAAAATAGAACTACCATATGACCCAGCAATCCCACTACTGGGCATATAGCCAGAGAAAACCATAATTCAAAAAGACACATGCACCTCAGTGTTCATTGCAGCACTGTTTACAATAGCCAGGACATGGAAGCAACTTAAATGTCCATCAGGAGATGAACAGATAAGGAAAATGTGGTACATATATACAGTGGAATATTACTCAGCCATAAAAAGGAATGAAATTAGGTTCTTTGTAGAGACGTGGATGGACCTAGAGAATGTCATACAGAGTGAAGTTAAGTCAGAAAGAGAAAAACAAATATCATATGTTAACACATATATGTAGAATGTAGAAAAATGATATAGATGATCTTATTTGCAAAGCAGAAATAGAGACACAGATGTAGAGAACAAACGTATGGTTACCAAGAGGGGAAGGGGGTTGGGATGAGTTGGGAGATTGGGGTTGACATATATAAACTATTAATACTATGTATAAAATAGAGAACTATTGAGAACCTACCATATAGCACAGGGAACTCTACACTCAGTGCTCTGTGCTGACCTAAATGGGAAGGAAATCCAAGAAAGAGAGGATCTATGTATACGTATAGCTGATTCACTTTGCTCTACAGCAGAAACTAACACAACATTGTAAAGCAACTATATGCCAATAAAAATAAATTTAAAAAAAAAGAAAAATTGACTCAGCATCTTGGTATGTGGAGTCTAGACATTAGTTGTATTTATTTTTTAACTTCTCCAGGTGATTCTAATGTGCAGGCCAGTTTTACTAAAAAATGTGTTTCACATGTACACGATTATTAAAATCATGTGAGGAGTTTTTAAAAATTAAGATTTTGAGAAATTCTTCAGTAAGTTCTAAATAAATAGGACTACGGGTAAACATTTTTTAACGTGGACTTGACAACACTCTTCCCAACCCGGGTGATTCTTAATTTGAAAAACATTGGTTTAGATAAGACATAATCCCTTTAGAGTGTTGTTTAGTAATAGAGTTTCTGCTTCTCAGACTCTGTTATATTTGCATTTAAAGACATCAGTACCTAAATAAGGCTCTGTAATGGTAGTATGATGTGACTTTTGCTAGTAGGTAGAGGGGGGTCCATCCCACAACCCTTTGTTTATTGTGCAACCATATATAAGAGAAGCACTGATGTAGGACTGTGAAATTGATCAGGAAGCTGATGTGTGATTTTATCCATAACTAAGCCTTCCCTTGAGAGAGCTAGTGGACCATTATCTCCCCAAGCGATAGTTCTCTGAGTGTAATTAACCTTAAGCATGGAGAGCTCTATAGTTCCTTTCTAGCATTCCCCAATAATAAGAGAATAATTCTGATGACTTCCTCCACCTTACAGGAAAATGTGGGAGGATCTTTGGATCTATGAGAACTGCTGTTACTCAGCTTGTCTAAATTCACCCAAAATATTCTGATTTGTGTTAAATAGCATGAAATGCATTGCTTCCATTTCAATACAGCAATGTGAAAATAGCTTCAACTTGACTCTAACGAACTGGAGACTCAAGCTCCAGTTTGGGTTGCTTTAATCGAGTATCCAAATAAGATATCAAAAACATAATTTCATAAAGAAAAAACAAAATAAATTTACCTCCTCTTCTGATAAAGGGATTGGTGCATTTTCTGTTGTAGGAAGGATAGTTTCATCATGTTAGGCAGAAGTATAGTCTTATCATCTTTATTTGGAGATTGAGTATGGTTAAAAGATACATAAATGTGCCAAGTTGATAAGAGGTGGATTTGTGATGATTAACTTTATGTGTCAAAATGACTGAGGTAAGGGATGCCCAGAGAGCTGGTAAAACATTTTTTCTGAGTATGTCTGACAGGGTGTTTCCAGAAGAGATTAGCATTTGAATCAGTTGACTAAGAAAAGATCTTCCCTCATAAATACAGCAGGCGTCATCTAATCCCATGAAGGCCCAAATAGAACGAAAAGATTGAGGAAGTACAAATTCTCTCTGTCTTTGAGCTGGGATGTATACCTTCTTCTGCCGTCAGATATCAGAGCTCTTGCTTCTGGGGCCTTCCAACTCCGGGACTTAACACCAGCAGGCCACCCACCCCTGTTCTCAGGCCTTTGGCCTCGAGTTGGGAGTTACACCATCAGCTCCCCTGATTCGCAGCCCTTTGGACTTGGACTGAATTATGCCACCAGCTTTCCTGGTTCTCCAGCTTACAGAGGGCATATCATGGCATGTCTCATCTTCCATAATCACATGAGCAAATTCCCATAAAAAAATCTCCTCTTAAATATCTATGTATATATTCTATTAGTTCTGTTTCCGTGGATAACCTAATAAATCATTTTTCCATATTTATATTTTGTGTGTTTTGAAATATTGACATCAGGTTTTTTTATAAAAGACTTTTTTCTTTAATCAGAGATCAATCAGTGTTCCTTAGTTTTTTACAGAGAGAAAGTAGACGGTAGTTGTTGAGTTAAATTTTTACTTTAGTGCCCTTATTTGACAAAATTAATAGTTGGCAAATTTATTCCCATTTCTTTTTTTTAAATGTCTTTTTCGGCTCTATGAAATTCAAAAATGTAGAAACTACTAAATGAGAAAATTTTTTAAATAATAAAAGTAAGATAAAATAGGGATCTGAATGAAGCCAATAACTAATAATTGAGAGCTCATGCAGGCTTAATTGTTAATTCCCTAATGGTTAATAATTTGAGCATATTTGTATATACTTATTAGCAAGTCACATATTTTCTTTGGTGAAATTTCTATTCAAATAGTTTCCCCATGCTCTGCTGGGTTGTTTGTCTTCTCAGTGTTGAGTAGTAAGATTCCTTATATATTCTGGATATAAATCCTTTACCAAATATATGATTTGAAAACATTTCTCTCCATATGTTTCTTGTCTTTTCATTTTCTTAATGGTGTCTTTTAAAAAGTAATTAAGTTTTTTTAGTACAGTTTTAGATTTACAGAGTACTTGAGCAATAGCTCAGAGAGTTCCATATAGCAATCAGCCGTCTTTCTGTAATTTATTTCTAGTTTAGTTCCATTGCAGTCTGATGGCGTACTCTACATTTGTTCAAATGTATTTTATGGCCCAGAATGCAGTCTATCTTGTTAAATGTTCCATGTGACTTTGAGAAGAATGTGTATTCTCCTCTTGTCTGATGAAGTATTCCATAAATGTCAATTAGATCCACTTTATCTGCAGTGTTGTTACAGATCAACTATATTCTTAGAAGTTTTCTCCCTGCTTGATATGTCCACTATTGATAGAGAGTGTTGAAGCCTTAATCTATAATAGTTGTTTGGTCTATTTCTCCTTGCAGTTCTATCAGTTTTTGACTCATGTATCTTGACATTCTGTTGTTAGGTGCATTCATGTTAAGAATTGTTATATATTTTTGTAGAATTGGCCCCTGTATTATACAAATGTCCATCTTTATCCCTGATATTTTTCTTGGTCTGAAGTTGGCTTTGCCTAAAATTAATATGGCTACTCCAACTTTCTTTTGATTAATATTAGCATAGAATATCTTTCTGAGTCCCTTAACTTTTAATCAATCTGTGTCCTTATATTTAAAGTTGGTTTCTTATATACAACATCTAGTTGTGTGCTCTTCTCTTATCCCCTCTTACAATCCCTGTCTTTTATTGATATATTTAGACCCTTCACATTTAAAGTGAATATTTATATAGTTGGATTGATGTCTGCCATAATTTGTAACTGTTTTGGATTTATCACATCTTTCATGGGTTGTGAAAGAACCTTATACAGAGAGTATACATAGAGTATTTCCAGTTCCTCTATTATAACATTGCTGTCATTCATTTCACTTAACCATAAGCTGTAATTACCAAATACATTGTTGCTATTGTCATTTTGAACAGACTGTTATTCGTTTCATCAGTTAAGAACAAGATAAATAAAAACATTATTTTATGTCCACTTATTCCTTCTAGAACACTCTTCTTCTCTTTTTGTAGATCAGGGTTTCTGAACTATATAATTTCCTCCTGTCTGAAGAACTTTTAACTTTTCTTGAAAGGCAGGTATACTGGTGACAAATTCCCTCAGTTTTTGTTTTTCTGAGATCTTTATTTTTTCTTCACTTTTTTTTTTTTTTTTGCGGTACGCAGGCCCCTCACTGCTGTGGTCTCTCCAGACACACAGGCTCAGCAGCCATGGCTCACGGGCCCATCCGCTCCGCGGCATGTGGGATCTTCCCGGACCGGGGCACGAACCCACATCCCCTGCATCGGCAGGCGGACTCTCAATCACTGCGCCACCAGGGAAGCCCTTTTCTTCACTTTTGAAGGATAATTTTACTGGATAATATTTCAATTTTTTTAACACTAAATATTTCACTTCAATCTTTTCTTGCTTAAATTGTTTTTAAGTAGAAGTCTGAAGTAATTCCTATCCTTATTTCTCTGTAGTTAAGTTTTCACCTTTTGATTCTTTCAATATGTCTCTGTGGTTTTCTGCAGTTTGATGACATGCCTAGATGTAATTTTGTTTTTCTAATCTTCCAGGATTTGTGATTGAGTTCTGTCATTACCTTTGGGGAACTCTCACCATTCTTACTTCAAATATGTCCTCTGTTATTTTCTTATCCTTCTAGTATTTCCATTACCTCTACATTGCAGGTTTTCTAATTGTTTTACAATTCTGGACGTTCTGTCCATTGTTTAAACCCTTTTATCTTTGCATCTGTTTGGTACCTTTCTATCAACCTGTCTTCAAGTTCACTGAATTTTTTCAGTGGGCAATGTCCAGAATATTGATGAGCTCATCAAAGGCAGTCTTCATTTCTGTTACAGTGGTTTTTTGTTTGTTTGTTTGTTTGTTTGCTTTATTTTTAGCATTTCCATTTGATCCTTAGATTTTTCCATCTTCTGTTTATATTACCCATTTGTTCATGCATTTTGTCCACTTTTCCCCTTAGAACCCTTAGCATATCAGCCACAGTTATTTTTAAACTCCCAGTCTGATACTTCCAAAACATTTGCCATTTCTGAGTCTGGCTTTACTGCTTTTTTATCTCCTCAGACTGTGTATTTTTCTTGCTTTTATAATACTTCTAATTCTTTCCCAGTTTATTAAAATATAATTGACACATTACACTATGTAAGGTTAAGGTACACAAAGTAGTGATATTCTATATCTATATATTGTGAAATGATAACCATAATAAGGTTAGTTAACACATCCATCATCTTACACAGTTAATTTGTGTGTGTGTGGTGAGAACATTTAAAATCTACTCTCTCAGCAACTTTCAAATATACAATACAGTATTGTTAACTATAGTCACTAAGGTGTACATTATATTCCCAGAACTTATCCATCTTATAATTGGAAGTTTATACCCTTTGACCACCTTCACCTACTTTCCCAATCCCCCCACATGCCTCCGACAACTACCCATCTGCTCTGTTTCTATGGGTTTATTTTGTTTTGTTTGATTTCATATATGTAAATGAGATAATATTATTTGTCTTTTTTTCCCGATTTATTTCACTTAGCATAATCCCCTCAGTGTTTATCCATGTTGTCACAAATGGCAGGATTTCCTTCCTTTTTTATGTCTGAATAATATTCATATACATATATATTCCTCTATATATAATACTTTATTCAGCTGGAAACTTAGGTTGTTTCCATGTCTTGGATATTATAAATAAGGCTGTATAACCCTCCCAGACTTCAGACAATGCTACAAAGGTACTGTAATCAAAACAGCACGGCATTGGCACAAAAACAGACATTTGGATCAATGGAACAGAATAGAGAGCTCAGAAATAAACCCACACACCTGCAGTCAATTAATCTTCTACAAAGGAGGCAAGAAAATACAGGAGAAAAGACAGTCTCTTCAACAAGTGGTGCTGGGAAATCTGGACAGCCGCATGTAAATCAATGAAGTTAGAACACACGCTCACACCACATGCAAAAATAAACTCAAAAATGGCTTAAAGACTTACAGATAAAACATGACACCATAAAACTCTTAGAAGAGAACATAGGCAAAACATTCTCTGACATAAATTGTACCAATATTTTCTTAGGTCAGTCTCCCACGACAATAGAAATAAAAGCAAAAATAAACAAATGTGACCTAATCAAACTTACAGGCTTTTGTACAGCAAAGGAAATCATAAACAAAACAAAAAGACAACCTCCTGACTGGGAGAAAACATTTGCAAACGATGCAATCAACAGGGGCTTATTTTCCAAAGTGTACCAACAAGTCATATAACTCAATAACAAAAACAAACAAACAAACATCCCAATTGAAAAATAGGCAGAAGACCTAAGTAGACATTTCTCCAAAGAAGACATACAGATGGCCAACGGTATCATGAAAAATGCTCAACACAGCTAATTATTAGAGAAATGCAAATCAAAACTACAATGAGGTATCACCTCACACCAGTTAGAACAGCCATCATTAAAAAAATCTAGTCTTATTCACTTTTACTCTCCAGGACAGAAACAGATGCAACTGGTGGAAACAACTATAAGGAGAAGAATATTTCAGTCAAAAATAAAAGTGAACTCAGTGAAAAGCATCTGAAAATAGAATTAGCCTAGAATAGAGAATATAGTATATTATATGACTGAATAATGAAAAACAACCATTCTGGAATGTAGTCAGGAAATGAAGCATTAGAGTAGAGGAAAAGAACTATCATGGGATCATCCCATTGTATTGCAGGATTCTATGATCATCAGCAACCTCACTGAGTGCTGATGGGAACACATGCAATCGCTTAGTAAGTAAATAGCAAAGGTGATTCATTTTCATTCCTGTTGATCATACCCTAGACTAAATAACATGGTAGAGAAAGCCTGGAATTTACCACTTTGCTGTTTCCTAACACGTCAGTATGGCAAGTGATTTTGTTATTCAGATCCCTTTTCTATAAAATAGATGTCAGTGATTTTCAAACTTTTGCCTGCCTATGACTCATCAGGTCAGCCTGTAAAACTGCTTGTGGTAAGGCTCCACTCCCACCGATTATTCGTCAATAGATCTGGGACAGAGCCCAGGAATGTGTATCATTTGAATAAACCCAGCTAGATTTTCTTCCGTCAATATTTCCTGTTAAATATTTTGAGAAACTTTAATGTTGATTTCTTACAGGTTTATCATGATGATTGTACATCATAGATATTAAATACACAGTGTTCAGTTTTATCATGGATGTCCTTATTAGTTCAGTCTAAAAAAGCTGCTCTGCAATTTTTATACTCAGGGTCTCAATATCTTGTATGCACAAGGTCCTAAACTTGGAATTAGAGACCATGCATATTCTTAGATAGCTGTGTGGGTTTGTTCCACTTCCTGTCCTATGCAGCCAGGCAGGGTCACCTAGGAAAATGGCCACTGGATTTCTTGACCCTTTTCTTAGTAGACATAGAAAACTTGAAATGGATCACCAAAAGCTTAACAGCGTATTCGACTACCGGTTTTGGAAATGTTTAAATTCCTTTGAGGGCTTCCCTGGTGGTGCAGTGGTTGAGAGTCCGCCTGCTGATGCAGGGGACACGGGTTCGTGCCCCGGTCCGGGAAGATCCCACAGGCCGCGGAGTGGCTGGGCCCGTGAGCCATAGCCGCTGAGCCTGCGCGGAGCCTGTGCTCCCGCGATGGGAGAGGCCACAACAGTGAGAGGCCCGTGTACCGCAAAAAAAAAAAAAAAAAAATTCCTTTGAAAGCAGCTTTGCGTCAATGGTAATTTTGGAGTCACACGGAGAAAGCAAGGGATGTACCTGCTTCATCCCATTTTCCTGCAGTTTGCAAATGTGCCTCATATTGTTTAATAGCATATCAAGAATTAAAGACATTGAACATTTTATTTTAATTTCCACATAGGGATTGAGACTTACTATTCAATGTAGCTGTGCTTTACGGCGTTTCTGACTCCTCTACGTAGCACACACTTAACTTTTCTTAATGTGCTGAGGAACCGAAAGGCAGCAACGGCTTATGTTTAGCATTGGAAGCACTCCTCGCTCAGATTCTTGCCATCACACCTGCTTACAAGTCCCTGACCAAAGGGAGTTTATTCAACAGCAAAGCACTGTCCAGGGAAATGAGAGGAGAAAATGTGCAGGAAGTAAATCTAGAGCTGCGAGTTATGCCAGCATTTGCATGCTAAAACAATTTTGGCAGAGATTTAAAAAGTCCTAGTTTGCAATTACATCCAATATTGACTCTGTGGCATTTGATGCCCTGATGAGCCGTTGGCAGACATTAGCTTAACAAAATTTTCTAGGCAAGTCATGCCCTGCTGTAATTGGGCTGAGAGACCATATACCATTGTCATTCTGGGCTACATTCCATCAGACCATCTGAAAAGGTTGGCTTCATACAAAGCATTCTTCATTGTGCTACTGTGGTATTTTTTTTTTTAAGAAGGAAAAGGCATGCCTCCAGATTACATGGGAAGTACAGATAGTTTCCTAAGGGCTTTAGAATAAATTTCTGCTTTTTACATTAGATAATAAATTTCCATGTTTACCCTCCTATAACATCTTAATTTTCTTTTCTTTTTTTCTTTTTTTTTTTTTGGCGGTACGCGGGGCCTCTCACTGTTGTGGCCTCTCCCGTTACGGAGCACAGGCTCCAGACGCACAGGCTCAGCGGCCATGGCTCACGGGCCTAGTCGCTCCGTGGCATGTGGAATCTTCCCAGACTGGGGCACGAACCCGTGTCCCCTGCATTGGCAGGCGGACTCTCAACCACTGTGCCACCAGGGAAGCCCTATAACATCTTAATTTAAAGCATGCAAAATGTTAACTTAATTATTATTTCTTATCAGGAATCATATAGAAACCATAAGAATAATGATTAACTTATAATTTGGAAAATACAAATAACCCAGTAAGCATGTTAATAATTATTATAAGGAAATTCGCCAAATAGTGATGTGCAAATACAAAGGTTAAATTGGTCAATAACTCTTTGACCCCTCCTACCTTCCCTGAGACATAACGATTTTCACCTCTGGGTCCACATAGTACTTGGTTTATACACATATTTTATCCTGTATCGCAGTCCATCTTGCATGTTGATTATTTGTATAAAGTTCTCATTCTGTATTAGATAATAAGCAATTTGAGGACAGAAACTATAAAAGTATTGACATTTCCTTTAGCACCAAACAAAATACTCATCTTAACAGATGCTTGTAAATATTTTTCCAAAATATCTAAAATTATGAAGTTTCATAAGTTACGAAATTATGAAGTTTACTTTTTCCAAAATATCTAAAATTATGAAATTATGAATATCTAAAATTATGTGCCACTGGTGGCACAGTGGTTAAGAATCTGCCTGCCAATGCAGGGAACACGGGTTCAAGCCCTGGTCTGGGAAGATCCCACATGCCGCGGAGCAACTAAGCCCGTGCACAACTACTGAGCCTGTTGCTCTAGAACCTGTGAGCCACAACTACTGAGCCCATGTGCCACAGCTACTGAAGCCTGCATATCTAGAGCCGGTGCTCCGCAACAAGAGAAGCCACCGCTATGAGAAGCCCGTGCAGTGCAACGATGTGTAGCCCCCAGCTCGCTGCAACTAGAGAAAGCCTGCACTCAGCAACAAAGACCCAACGCAGCCAAAAATAAATAAATAAATACATTAATTAATTAAAACTAAATAAATGAATAAAACTATGAAGTTAGACAGGGTTTCATGTTTCAAAATTTTAACTATTTTGTTTGAAGGATGAAGAATTATGGTTCAGAGAGGTAATGTGACTTGCCTAGAGGAGCCTGGTTAGGGAGCATCAGTGTCAGACCCTGTCTCCCTCCCACTCCTCTATTCCTCTGTTAACTGAATTCACAGCCATCACTTTGATTCAGCATTACATTTTTAATCGTTGACCTTCTTTTCTAGTTTCTGCCCTTTTTAATATTAAAACAGTACTAAAGGGCTTCCCTGGTGGCGCAGTGGTTGAGAGTCCGCCTGCCGATGCAGGGGACACGGGTTCCTGCCCTGGTCCGGGAAGATCCCACATGCCGCGGAGCGGCTGAGCCCGTGAGCCATGGCCGCTGAGCCTGCGTGTCCGGAGCCTGTGCTCCGAAACGGGAGAGGCCACAACAGTGAGAGGCCCACATACAGCAAAAAAACAAACAAACAACAAAAAAACAGTACTAAAGTATCATTCTGTAATAAATATTAAAAAACTCATTTCGTACACAAGACTAACATGAGAGAAAAATTTAGCCAAAATGTGTTTATGTTTCAAAAAATCTTTGTACTTAATTCCATTTTTTCTCCTTTACAGTATTCTGAAAATCATGCTTGTTTTTAGCCTCCAGCTTGTCCCAGGTATTAATTAAATATGAAGAATGAGTTGGACTTTTTAACTGTCAGAGATATTTTTTCTTGGTAAAAGTTCAGGTTGCCCAGTTATGCATTTACATTAAGTATTTTGAGTTCTTCTAAAGTTTTAGAGAAAGGTCATAAGAGGAGCACCTCATATGTGCAAAATACTCCTTTAGGAACCATTCTATAGTTTTATTTAATCTAAATCTTCCAAAAATTCTGTCAGGTAGGGATCATTTTGCCTACCCTACAGATAAGGAGTCAGAACCTCCTTAAGATGAAGTAACTTTCCCAAGTGTATACAGCAAATAAGGGCTAAAGCAATTCTAACCTGAGATGGGCTCTTTCCTCCATTTACCTAGCTGAGTTACCTACATTGTATCATGTCACTTGATGTCAAAATTTTGAATTATCCCCATTTTACAAATGAGGGAAAATTTAGGTTAAATTGCTATTTCCTACCATCATTCCAAGCAGGACAAGTACTGCCCTGTCATGAAGTTTTCAACAGTATAGGAATGTAGAAAATAGACATTTAATATTCAAATAACAAGATATTAGCAGATTTTCCATGAACCAATCTCTCTCTCTTTCTCTCTCTCTCTCTCTCTCTCTCTGCCTCTCAAAAACAATTTCTTTTGACATTGGATCCTTTATATAATTTTAGTATTAAAATGTTATTTCTTTTCTGAAATATTGTTGAAAAATAGCAGTGTGTTTTGCTTGTTGATTTGTTCTAATGTCGAAATTTGTTTGTCACTGGTGTTTAATTTTATTCTTCTGTAAAATACCAAAGTTTGGAACCTCAATGTTCATTATTAGAGATAGTGGGAGATGGAGTTGGGACTCAAATTCATTTGCACATGACTCCTGATAATTATCAAGGAAACCCCAGTATTAGAGCCTGCCCCACCATGGTAGGATTATGTATTTTTTCCTACAGGGGTAAATAATTAAAAGGGCTTGTCTCATCTAAATTTGTTGTTACTTTGCCTACCCTTTGTGGCCATAATGTAACATTTTGTCAGATGGTAGTTTGTTGCCCAAAGCACAGAAACAAACTGGTTATTCTGGTGGTATTGGGGAAGAGGTGTATGTGAGAAAGAACATATAATCACTTTAATAAAGATACGTTCATGGCTCATCCCGTTTCATAATTTACAGACCCAGCTGTGGTCCTCTGTAGGTCACCTGTATAATTAATAGGTGAGCTGCATACTGAAGTAGCTGAATCTGTGCAGACATATTTTATTACTTGAGTTTCTAGAAATAGGCACTATACTCACCAGGTTGAATTTTATCTAATTGAGGGAGTGTTTTGAAGGCATGTACCTTCAGGAGTGCTTATATCTGTTGCCTTTCTGAGAAACACTAGGAATTTTAGGAACCCCATCTCATGAAGTTTCCACAATGCCTGCGAGGCACACAAAAAATAAATTTAAAGGCTGTGTTCATTATAAGATCAAAATATCAAAAAAGGTTGGAGCTGTCTTCCAGCCATGTAATATTTTATTTACTGTTGAAATGTAATAAGTATTCATTGTTCAGATGATCAAAGACTTGTCTCAGATAGTCAGCTGTGCTTCCATTAATGAAAGAACATACTCTACCGTAAATCCCATGGTATCTTTCTCATGACAATGACCTCAAGTAATAATTCATACACAAAAAACGGTTTGGGGCTCAAATAGATTTGGCAAATGGTTATATCATATCTCCTAAGAGATTTATAATGCATTTGTACACTACAAAGAAGTGGATTTCAAATTTCACTGTGCATTTGAATTGCTGTGTTGCTGATTAAAAATGCAAGCCCTATATTCGTAGGACTGAATTATCACCCAGGAGTATTATTTTTTAACAAGCACCTTATATGATTATGCGAGCAGATCATTCAAGAGGAAAGCTTTAAGAAATTGTGTGTTAAAGGCTCTGAGAAGAACTACCTTAAATACCACTGTTTAATGTTCAAATAAACTTTTTCTCCAAACTTATGTGATTTATGAACTCCATTATTCCAAAATATATATTGGGAAACCTTATACTCTGCAGGTTACTTTCTGCATTCTGAGCCTGATTTAGTACATTTATTTTAGTTTTTTTTCCCCAAGGCCGAAAGCAAGTATAATAAAAACAAAGGTCAGTTGTATTATTACAGTAAAAACAATTATAATATTCCAGGGAAATTTTAGTTTCTAGGCCTAACTCAAACCCGTACAACATAAAAAGGAAAAAAATTCTTAGGTAGTGTAGAAGATTCCTCTGTGTAGATGCCTAAAATTCTCTGGACTAAGGCACTCAAGGTTTTCACTACTGATTTCTATTATTATAGTTATAATCTTACTTTTCCACTATAGTATAGGCTTATTTTGAAGAAGGGGCTATGTGCAACCATTTTGGAGCTTTTATCAAATATAACTAAATCTCATATGAAAAACTCAGGCATTTATGAAAATTCTAAAGGACTGAAATATTTTCATAGCCAATGTTTGTTTTATTCATTTATTAAGTGATTAGATATTGACCACTTGCTATCTAATAGGCATCTAGCTGGGATCTAGGGCTGATACATGTAGCCTCTATCTTCAAGGAACTTACAATATATCAAAGAGTCACTTACAATATATCAAAGAGCCAGACATGCATATACATATAAAAACATTAAGTGTGCTAATGTTTCTAATGCATTGTACCTTTAGAGCAGGAGAGTGTGATGAGCCTACCTAGTGGTGAAAATGTTGTGCTAGGGAGGGAACAAGTAGCTGGTCTTCAGGACCTCCCAGTGAAGAGAGACTTTTAT
>NW_020175186.1:5773653-5800428 GCF_003031525.2 Neophocaena asiaeorientalis asiaeorientalis
AGAGACTTTTATGAAGGTGGAGGGAAAGAGCATATTACACAGACACAGAAGGGTAAAGTAACATGAGTGTTCAATTAAGAGCCGTGTAGAGCAAGAATCGGGAGCATGTGCAAATGACTTTGCTCTCAGATTTGAATTGGAGTAGGTTAAATCTCATATGCAACTTCTTTAGTTATCATCCACTCCTAGAATTTATGGAAAGTTAGAGTTCAAAGCCAGCTTAGGTATCCTCCTTGTTTGACCTCAAAGAAAGAAACTGACTTGTTCAAGGTTAGAGTTACACAGTGGCCATGAACTATTAAACTCCCAGTCTCCATTTTATGTTTTATACAGGGAAAGGATAACAGAAAAATCACTAAAAAAAGTACATATTCTTACATTAAACAATTTTTAGTTACTTTAAAATGTGTTGAAAATAAAAAAGATGAAAATAAAAGGAAGAGATGAGGGGAGAATGAGAGGCAGTAAGGAAAGGAGGAGGGAGGCAAGGCAGACTAAGGAAGAAAGAAGAAAGAAAGGGAGGGATGGCGGGAAGGAAAATTCAATATTTTAACCTTGGTTAAAATGAAAAATGAAGGGCAACTGGAATATGCTGCCAGTAATTCATTTTCTTCAAGACGATTGAGGCTAATAAGATGAGATTTCCTGGTTAGTAAAATATATGATCTTCTTCCCAGAAATATCTTTTTTAAGATGTTGAAGTTTTTTGCTAGACAGATTGATGATGTTGACCGAAAACAAATAGACTGGCAGACATTTCTTCAGCAATGATGGGTTTGTTTGGGATCAGCAGAGAATTACAATTTGGGGTCTGCAACCATGGTGAGCAAGGTGCAAGTGCCCACAAGGCAAAGGAAAAAGAATTCTTTCCTAGAGGGGAAAAGAAAGTTGGAAGGGCTACAGTAAACAAAGAGTTCATGGCTTTGCATGGGCTGAGTTGTTGCCAGGAAAGAAGAGGGTCTTTCTTCGTCTTGTTGGTCTCTGCTATTGCTGCAAGGTGTGAGAACGCCCCCTTCTGGTCTCCTGACTCTATTTAATTGTGATTCCAGTTTATTAATTTTTTACAATGATCATATTGTTTAAGTTGTATCCCGGCTTGCAATATTGATGTCCGGCAGGCAAAAGACCATGGACGTATTTAGATCCTAGCGTCTAGACACATCACGGCTATAGAATATAGTAGTTTTGTAACTCTTTCCTTTTTAAAAATTTTTGCAGAGAAAGAACTTTCCATTGTAATTGAGCTTTTGTTGTAGCAGCCGACTGTCATAAGCATCACTGAGATTCCCAAATGGACTATGAATGCTTGCCCATTCCCTGGGATCCCACTAATGTTGTGATAAATTTGTCCCTAGCTTGACCTTTCAGTTTGTCTCAAAGTGAAGGAAGTTTTCAATGGGAAGATTTCAAAGGAGATTTTCTATTCCCTCCCTTCATTTAATTTAACTTCATTGACCTATTTTCAATCGCAGCTTTTACAGGGGAGCACGACCTGTTCAATGAAGCACAAAGAAAATCCTGCAAGCAATGACACTGCAGAATCAGAACCTGTCCCGCAGGTATTTGGTTTGGTTTGTTTGTTTTGATTGTCAGAAAGCACTTTTTGAAGCTATTGGGTTCCATGATTTTCTCTCTTGCTTTAGCTAAAGCAGGGATGCTGTGTTGCCTAATACAAGACACATCTTTCACCTATTGCCTCTGGACCTTTCCATGACCACTCTGCCTGCCACTAAGCTTTTGGTTTGATTTGCTGAGGTCCTAGAAGAACAAGGGCAAGGGAGGGTTCTCACCCCTCCCCAGCAACCAAGAAGCAAAACAAAAGTAAACAGAGAACAAAAATTATACATGTATTCTTTATAAGACAAAGAAGATAAAAAGAAGACTTGAGAAAGCAGAGAAGGCAGAAAGAAGTACATATCCCCCACAAAAACAAGTAACAAAGAAACAACTCAGGAGCTTAATTCTGAACTTCTATCTGGACTGTTCTATATTTGACCAAACATATTACATCATAGCAATTATTAGGATTCATTTTACTTAACACATTTTTAATTTGGGGGTTAGATTCATCAGAGTTGAATGGTTTGACCAAAGTTTTCTCAAAATAGTTTTTGAAACATTGCCTTTTGTGGAAAATATTTTATGTGCTTTCAAGAAGTAGCAGTGTTAACATATTTACACTTATTTTCTGCCTGGCATTGGTCTTCTGTAAGATATTTCTTGAGGTACATGAGTTATTCTGTTAGGATTTTAATTTTTACATTCAACACTTTTATTTTGACTCTCCTGATTGTCTTTTCCATATTGTTTGACAGAATGTGATGGTGCCTCCTTGTACTGAATGCAAAGAGGAAAAAAACCCGGGAAAACAATTGACCAGCACTGAAGGGAAGGCAAATAGAGAAAAGAAATGACTGTAAATACCAAGAAACTGTGTTAAAAACATCCATTTGCTATTGTCTTCATACTCTTTTTAGACCACAAGCTTGATGGAAATACTAAGTTTTTAAAGCATGCAACTTTTTCACAATTTTATGTAACTTTATATAGTAGTCTACAAATTTTCCAAAAGATTCCAGGCCAATTATGATCCTTAAGCAATAACCTAATTAAAATGGATATCCAGGCTTCCCTGGTGGCGCAGTGGTTGAGAGTCCGCCTGCCGATGCAGGGGATGCGGATTCGTGCCCCGGTCCGGGAAGATCCCACATGCCACGGAGTGGCTAGGCCCGTGAGCCATGGCCGCTGAGCCTGCACGTCCGGAGCCTGCGCTCCGCAACGGGAGAGGCCACAACAGTGAGAGGCCCGCATACCGGAAAAAAAAAAAAAAAAAAAAGGATATCCACAGTCATACATCATCATTGTCATCAGTGAATTGCCCAGTATAAATTGGTCTTTTTTGAACTCAAATGCAATATCACATTGAATTCTTCTGGTTCATTTGGGTATCCAGTACTTCCATGATCTTGTTTTTTAAATCAGCTGGAGAATGATTAAATGTGGATCCTCAGCATTCTTAGAATCCAAATTGAAACCATATCATAAAGATTTTGGTCCATGCTGGTTAATTGGAGCCACTCTCCTCAAGGTTGGAATCTGTACTGATCCAAATATATTATTTATTTGAGTGTGTTCATTGCTATTCTCATTACTATTTAGAACCATGTTTAAATAATATCAAGGCAATTCCGTCAGGGGTTTAGTCAATTAACAAAATTCTTTAAATATGTTTAGTATGATGTAGACAAAATATCAAGGAAGAATGACTAAATTTCTGACACAATTGATTAGATTTTTGGCATTCTATAGACACACCCCTATGGTTGTCTGCTGGAATTACTTCAAGCTATAAATCAAGCTGTTTGAAATGCTCAGTGTGATTTTTGGTATGAAATTGGGTAATGGGATGTGGGATGGGAAGAGAGGTCCAAAATACAAATATGCAAGCAGATAATATACATTTTAAAATGAGGATTTGATGAAAGTAAAATAGCCATGTAGAACTAATGAACCCCAATTTGTATATTTTGAAAACAAATGTATTATTAAAACAAATCAGTGGCTGTGGGAACCTTTGACATTGGGACTGTATATAGGAATACCACTGATCAAATAAATTCACTCTTGGATACTCTGAACATACCTCATAAGCAAGAGTAATTGACACTGATTGAAACGATGGGTATAGCATCAAACTTACAGACTAAAATTAATTGGTTAAATGATGCAGTTAGTTTGTCTGCACCAAATCTATTCACTTCTGCTGGTTAGACCCATTTTGTAGAAAGCATATAAAACCATTGTTTTTATAGACTAGATCTGCCAAGCCACAATTAATTTGGAGCACAGTATCCTGGCATGATCTGTAATTAATAGATGAACTTAAATTCTGGGATATGGTGGCACAACTTTGACCACAATGACATATTCAAAGAAATTTAGTGATCTGGAGAAATGCCAAACTATCATTAACAGTAAAAGTGATACTGTGATATATTCATGTAGCAATTGTACTTGCTGAGTAATTCTGTGTCACTTATCAGTATTTTTCAGATTACAGGCTACCTAAGAAAGAGAACTAGTTTTATAGATGATTTAGAGGGTTTTCGGGTGAACCAGGACAAAAGACAAGATCAAGGTCTGAAGCTCCTGCTGACTCCTCAGCTCTAAAAATCATTTAATTCGATGAGATGGAATATTGCTAATTTCCCAGGTCCTATTCCTTGTAATTTCCATATTGTACCCAGAAACCCTAACCAACTCTAAAGATTTATGAAAGGGAAGCAGATAATTTAGTTTAATTTAGGTTTACTCTCCTACCTCCACCCATGGCTCCAACTTCCCACCTAGACCATATGGAGCCTATGGAAAGTTAATCACCATTTCACCTTAGCAAACTATGTCTTGAGGAATCTTTGGAGATAATAAAAATAGAGTCAGGCTGATAGTTTTCCGAAAATTTTAGATGAAATGATGAAAGAGAATTTGGCTTAATATTAATCAAATTTGAACAGCTTCATCTGTAAATTATTTTTTCTATGCTCTAAATTCCTATTCTACTACATGATAATATAATCAATTTTCTTCTCTTAAATACTGGCATGATCAAGTGGGCTTTGAATGAATATAATGTACACATTTTTCTTTAACAATAGATAGCATTATGCATCCTGCAGAGTTGACGTGGTATATTCACAGCATTATTTGTTTAAAAACAAAAATAATTTGTAATAGAAGAGCTTTATAAATATTTTTAAGAAATATTCTGGGAGTTCCTTTGAACAGTTAATCACAGAATTCTTTTTAGTATGTACTATGACTTGAGTTTAATGAATGCATTTTATTTCTCTCAATCCATTAATTGCTGAGGTTTAAAATGCTTTACAAACATGTGGCTTTTATCCGTAAGAAAGATGCCATTTCTTATTATTTCTTTTAATTAGCTCCTATATAAATAGATGTTGTTTTTGAGGAGTTAACATTCATAGCCTAACTATCCTCATGTGGAAAAAAAAATTAAGCAAAATGTTGAATGTAGACAGTACAGTTCTATTATGTACTTGTAACAGTAAGCAGTGAAGAATTACTTATGCTTTGTAGAATATGAACGGTTCCTACTGAGAAACAAACACACTTTCCAGTGGAATAACTTATTTTAATATGAGTACTACCAGAACTAACAATTTATTTCTCTCTATTATTTTGAAGTACTGATATATTCATTCTAAGATGGGAATTGGTTTCGGACTTTGTGTTTCCTTTTATATGCATTAATATGCATTAACTATATAAACTAGTGCCTAAAATGTGTAAGACCTAAATTAATTTAAAGCTGACTGTGTCTATCCCATGCCAGCATTCTCAGATGAAAAGTGAAAAACTGAGTAACTCATCTGGATGTGTTTTTCTGTGTGATCTCAAATCTCTGAATACTGAATATCTATGGCTAACTAATTTGTTTTTCATTCTTTAGTCGTATATTTAGCATTGAAGTGCTATTTGAGAGGCATTTCTGTTTCATACAGTGTACTGGATTAGAAGTCTGAGACAGTTGTATGTGAAGGAGACATTTACTGCTTTAGATGGACAGTGTGGATAGCTGGATTAAAATAATATTTGTGAACTTCGCTATAATGGAATCTTTTATTTTTGCAGCTCAGGTACGTAATTAGCGCTACTTGAAGTAGAGGTTGAAATTATCAGTGACACCAGAGAGTAGGGTAAACTGGTCAGACATAGAGAGTAATGACAACATACACTTGTTTACTTAGGGGACATTTTCTTAGTCATGTATACAGTCTTAAATTTCCCCAAACTATTTGTTCATCTCGGTTACATTATATAATATCGATGGTCAAGTGGTGAAGAATAAAAGGTACTGAAAAATGGCCTATTTTTGTTCAATAAAGGTTTGTTTCCAAGACTACTATGTATATGATCTACCTAAACTAATTGAAAAACACACATTAACTTTTAAAATAGTACTTGCTTCTGTGTTTCATGATCTGAGAACTTTTTTGAAATGTCATCCTGGAAATTTCTTCAATCTCTCTTTGCCACTGTCCCAGAAAACCCTTATTTTATTTAGCGTTTTTTTTTTTTTTTTTTAATAGAGTTCCAGTCTGTTTGTTAGCAAATGAGTCTCAAGTGCTTAAAACCAGCTGCCCCATAGTAGGTGCTTAAATATGTGTTGAATGAATTCAGAACCTGAAGCATCAATGGAAGAAGTAAAGAAAGCAACAAGGTAACACATTCTAGTATGATAACAGGAAATCATAAGACATAGTCTTTTAGGAAAAGAAAGTAAATATCTTGCTCTTGTTTGTTTTGATTTTAGGTTATTTTTCCCTTGCAGTTTGCTGTTGGGCTCGTGTCTGTGACTAAACAGAGTAGATATGGCACTCCTGGATGAATTTTGGAATGCAGCTCAGTGTCATAGACATAATTCACATGGCACGTATGTGACTTAAATTGGAACCCAGATTGGACATTCGCCTGAACCTGTACAAGACACTCGATTTCTTTTAGTATAAGTTTCTAAGCTCTTAGACCTTAAGTGGTTGGGCTAAGATTTTCCTCTCCATTCTGTTGAGCCCTAGTTCTTTAGCAGACATAAGCCAAGGGCTGCTGAGAAGGTAAATGAATATCTAGAGGATGGGGCTCACTACTAGAGGATCTATACTTTTATATAATTTATTTGTGGGGTTTACACATTCTGCATATACTTTTAGTGGTGAAAGGAAGTCCAAATCTAAAGTGATTTGAAAATCACTGAATAACATAATCTTGATGATCTCCTTTCTCCCTTTGTTCATTCAGGCAGCCAGTCATTCAGTCATTCAATAAATATTCTTTGCGATCCTACAATGTGCCTGCCATTCCACTTCTTTTGAAGATCCGATAGTAAACAAAAATAGTAATTATGAATATTAATGTGCTTAATATATACCAGCCACTGTTTTAATTTTTTATTATTAGTTAAATAGTCTGAGGATTATTTAAGATAGATATTACAGTTATCCTCCTTTCACAGATGAGGCAATTGAGGTAGAAAATGTTAATTGAATTGCCCAAGATCATACAGCCTGCAAGAGGAAGAAGTAGGATATAGATCTGGCAATGAGCTTCTTGAATCTATGTGCTTAACCATTTCACCACACTGTCTCTCCTGCGAATGCCAGAGTCCTGCTTTCATGGCGCTTACAGTTTAGAGAAAGAGACAACCATTAATGAGGGAAGTACACAGAAAAGTGTATGACTGCTACACAGGGTTCTCTTTACAGCATACCATGGGGCAGCGGTGGGGGTGTGAATGTACCATACCTGTGTGAAGTTCTCACTTAGAAAATGGTATTAAACTAATATTAATGAATATATTTTGCATGACTGTCCAAATCTTCAAAAATAAATTTTGTAGTATTTTCAGATATTAGCTAACAATATTTGAAACTGAATGCTTGAATTCAAATAAATGGTTGTGAATTAGTGCTGTTCAAAAAAAGAAAGCATCATATGGAAAAAGTGCCATTGCTTTCTAGTCCCTGAATGCTAGGATATATGAGTCTATGAGGTATAGATGACAGCGAAATATAGGTTTCTTTCATAAAAATAGAAATTTTATTTCTCTGTCTCTCTTTCTCTCAGAAAAGCCATGCATTCAATGTCATGATGATTGACCAGGATTAGCTTGTACCATTACAGCATTTGCATCAGAAATAAAGCAAATGTGCTATGTGTGTGTTGTCCCCCTTTCCCCCCTTCTTGGTACCTCCCACTCCTAAATTCTTTAATTCCTTTGAGAACACCGTTTCACCTCATATCATGTAGACACAGTGGCATCTTGGGAAGGTCATATAATGCAATATATTTGTTCCCAGAAAATCAGGCACTATTTGAGGCTCCTGGAAGAAGCAGTTGACCTCTGCACCTGATTAACTGCTGAACAGGCATCCTTCTTTGGGCAGCATCTCTACCAAGAGTGAGAAAAAGAGAGAGCATCCTGTGGTGGGTCTTGTCCTCTCTCTGACTATGGCTCATCTTTACCACTTTTTTCATGATAAAGTGCCCAGTAAAAGTAAATCAAGAGATAGATACTAAGCAGAAGCTTCCAGCTCAAGTTTGGTGGATGCAGCACAATGGAGCAGAGGATGAACATCCCTGATAAGTTCCTGTTAAAGTAGCAGCATACTCACGGTGACATATTGGTTATTTTTCCCCTGCAAGTTTCAGTTTGACCCTTTAGGTTTCTTCAATCTTGGTCCCAAAACTTAAAGATCATCTGGGCTGGAAATCCCCAAAACTACCCTTCATGCCTTTCTTTGGAATAACACACTAAGTATGTAAATCTTAGTGTACACTGAGCAGAGAGTCTACATATTTAAATGGTCAAGTTTCCAACATGAGTAAAATGTGCTGCTGACACTTCGCTCATGAAATCCACTGACAATGACTTCACCAGGAGATTCTGACATAGTGAAAGAGGAGCAGTACAATATGGGTAAGAGATAGGGACATTGTGGGTAAGAGGAACAGGTAATTTAGAGCATGTTTTAAGTCCACTCATTTAATCTGTGAAATAAATCCCTCTGAAGTAGATGCATAGATGCGGTATGAGTAAAATTGAATGTATTTACTAGATGTGTTTCCAGTCATTTGTTACACAGTGAATATGTAGATGCTTGATTGTGTATTAGCCCACTTAATGTTTGCAAGTTTGGAAAGGTGTGAGATAGAGAACAAGCTTTCTCTGAATCAGGAGAATGGTGGACCAGGTAGGTATGTTCAAAAAAGTAAATTAGATAGTACCAAGTTGATGAAATGAACTCTATGATCTTTGAAAAAGAAAACACCTTCTCACATTTTATCCTCCTGGTCATAATTAAAGAGATAAAAAGGTGGAGAAATATGAATCCTTGAAAAAATATCCTCATTCATCTCATAATGGAGACATAGACTAGTTTTTTGAATGAAAATTTAGGGCAGATTCTTCTCCTTTGCAATGTTAATCTCACTTTCTATTTCCCCTTTCATGATCATCTTATTTGGGGGTTACGCATTTAAGGTTTTGGGGTACTGGAGTTCACAAATAAATTTTAGATATTTCTAGGATGCATTTGTTTTATTCATCATTAACTGAACCCTAACAGTTGCGTACGTGAACAGTTGCATACATGAACACACGTACGGTCACTGTATGCATCTGGGCATGCTCCTGTCTGCATTTGCTCATTGTAGGCATTAATGTGGTAGTTTCTATATATATTTGTGTTTTCTGGCACTTGTGAACATTTTAATTTGTGGATGCATAAATTTAGTTTATGAATACCTTCATATGTTTACATCTCTACCCATGTACATACATGCCTTGATGCATGTATGTATAGTAAAGTGAATGTCCAGTGCAGTTGCAATAAGCACAACTGTGCTGATCTGGGTTGTGCAAACGGACACACCAAATCAGCATCTCAAATCAGCCATTTGATACGGACAATCATTCCCATCCCTCAAATACAAAGGCTTGCCTCATGTACCTCTTCATGTCTTTTCATTTGTCTATAGTTAGACCTAGAGTAGGGAATTACATTTGGAGTTATTCACTGGATGGTCTAAAAAGGGGAATTTCTTTCAGCATGGTTTCCTATGTATGAAGCCTCAAAAAAAATCTGCCAACTGTCCTTATATTAACCAAAGTATTTTTTATCTGAGGAAAAGAAGGCAAGTAATTATACTACTAATTATACCGCATGCCCTGACTGTACTAGAGCACAGGTACACTACACTGTTAGAGAGAGAAGATGGAATCATAAGACCAAGGAAAGGGACGTGTTCCTTTTATCTCAAACGTTAATGAGAGGATATGCATACGACAGGCATTGGGTGTAAAAGTTTCCAGGTGTGGATTACTTTGAAATCACTACACTTTTTTAAACCAGTGTCTGTTTATTATGAGGAAATGCTTTGCTTAGGTTTGTCTTTTTCTCTCTCTCTCTTTAAGTAAAGTGATGAATTGTTACTTTCTTATCTATGTGTTTAATTTGAAATTTGGGTAAAACACAATTAAATGTATGTCTGTAACTTGCAGAATGAAATACTAATTACTCCATGATACAACTGCCAAGGTTAATTGGCTTTTACTTAAGATCTGGGGTGCTTTGCATAATTTATTTTTTTCTCAGATAATCTGAAGGTAGATTTGTCTGCTGGATTCATACTGCACAGTTTCTAGAAACTCCTGCTTCACCAGGTGACCTGACAGGTAACTACTGTTCTTTAACACATCAGAGATTTAAATGTCGCCTGTTCTTTTCTTAGATAATAATAATGCAAACTCACTGCCCTCTTCTCTGAAGGTTAACCTGTGTGCTTTGCTTAGGTTAAGGGTTAGGGCAAGCATGGTGGTGGTGGCAGATTTTTTGTTTTTAGGAAATCTTCAGAAGCCTTTCTGAGCTTGGGTCTCAATTTTGTGACTTAAAATATACTACTTTCAGGTCAGAGTCCCAAAACTTACTTCATTGTGTGCATATATATAAACCTTTAGGAGTGTACACATAACTACACTAGAAGTGTTACAATGTGATTTTGAGCAAAGACTTGCAGTCAGACTGCTTGCATTAAATTCCTTGTTCAGCTTCTTAACTGTGAGACCTCAGACAATTAGCTAACCTCTGTGTGTTTTAGTATCTTCACCAGTAAATTGAAAATAATAAGATGACATACCTCATAACAGCTATTTCCTTTAAATATTGAATGGGGTCATACAAACAGGACAAACAGTAGCCCCTTAATAAACACTACCTATTTCTATTTTAAAGGTATCCATAACTCCATGAATACATTCACAAATGCCCAATAGGAAAATTATTATGCATTTGGAATTGGACACCTGTACAGTATATTTCTCTTTCTGTGTCTGTGTGTGTGTGTGTGTGACTGAACAGGAGGTATGATTTGCCTTGCTTAAAAAGAAACTGTCCTAATTTTGATTATCTGAAGAAAAAACTGGGTTTTTCTAGATAATGCTATGTTGAACTCATATTTCTTAAGATGGGTGAGTCAAAATATGATTATCCTTTTAAAAATCCCTGGGCGGCGGCATGAAGTGTCTCTCCATTTATTCACACAATATCATCAAATAATTTTTCTCCTAAAAACATCTAATTTCTGTCTCTTTTTGAGAGTCAAAAATACTAATTAAAGGATTCTGTTTGTTTCCTAAGAATTTTATAAGAATGTAATTATATCTTTTACCTTTCTTGTGTAAATTATTTTCCAGGTTGCTTTTTACTATTTATCTTAATAGGTAATGAATAACATTTGTGAAAAAATCAGTTTATCTACCCCAACTTGCAACCATAATAATTTCAGTAAGATGCATGGTAGGCTATAATCTAAGTAGATGTTGGACAGTTCTTCTCAAACATTAAGTGAGTAGGTATATGAATAAAAGTATTTACATGCTTCAATGATATTTTTATAGAAAAAGAAGAAAAATATTTGTGTTCCAGATTGTTCTTTGCCTTTGCCAGTTTTAAACTTGCATAGGCCCAGTGGTATTGTAGTTTTTCTGGGGCTTTTAAAGCACCAATGAAACCTTAATCAAAACCAAGCCTCATTTCAAATTTTACAGTAGAAATGATTCTACACACATTCATTACCTTTTTGAAATTAGATTTTTATTCTCTTTTGGGAAATAGAAGCATCAAATTTCCTTTTCAATCTTTCCTCATCACCACTTCAAAGCTTCAAAGCCTAGTGGACTTCTTTATACCTTCCTTTTTCCCATTCTCCCTTTATTAAAGGAAAGTATGTGAACAGACTCCTTCCTGATATGCCCTGAAATTTCTTTTGAGGAAGTAAATGAGATAAGGTCTCTGTGGGCCTAAAAGCTCCTTGAAAAGTCTGGAATTCTTATAACCAACACGCTCATTAAAGACAATGTTTTTACACTTTACCCTACAGTCTATTCACTATTATAGTGTCCATACTGATTCTTTTTTAAAAAGTTACATCATGACATTTCTCTCTTTAAAGCTATCCAAGGGTTTCTAAGATCACTGAGAATTATATTAAAATAAAAAACTATTATCCTCATCATGGGCTACTAGACCCTTCAGTGCTGGGCCTCCCTTTCTTGGCCTCACTTCTCACCACTTCCCCACAGCTCACTTGATTTCCTTTAGGCTGGCCTCTGCTGTGTCTTGAACCTGCTGAGAAGCTCTTGTCCAGTGTCTTAGTACCTGTTGGTGCCTCTGACTGGGATGTTTTTCCTCTAAATATTTATTCACCTCACTTGGCTCTATTCTCTCTTTAAATTTCACCATATCAGAAGGATTATCCTTGATTCTCCTATCTAAAATGGTACCCCTGTCCCCACCATTCTGCTATCACCATCTATTCCCTTACCTTGTTTGTCTTCTCTGCATAAAATGCATCAATACATGACATTATATTACACATGTGTTTGTATATTTGTTTTCTCAGTCTCCCGCTTCTAAAATGTAATCTCCTGGAGAGCAGGGCTTTGTCTGTTTCCTTCATTGCCATATCCCCAGAGTCTGACACAATTAGGTGCTCAATGAACACAAGGTGAATAAATAAATGTAAAATGCACTGTCTCTGATGGCTTCAATGTTTCCCTGTCATCGAAGTGAAATGAGAGTCACTCTGAAAGTTGAAAGAAAATTCTCAGTCCAGACCATGGCTCTGTGTCTTGGAGGAAAATCAGCCTATCGGCCCTGGGTAAGTCACTTAAAACAGGAGAAAGGTGGTTTAGGCATTTACGTTTTATGGAGCGATGGGCACTGGCACTTATTCTCTCCCATCCAAATATCCCTAAAATCTCTGATAGAGCTACTTACTAAAATATGAGCAGAGATAAAAAGTTTGGCTCTACAAAGAATAGCCATAGCTTTTCCTAACTAGAATGATGAAATAACTTGAAACAAGGATAGGTGGCTTTTACCAAAAAAAAAAAAAGTTTTCTTAGTAGATTAGTTTATCAGATTATGATGAATGTGATAAACTGAAAACTTTAGTTGACTTGCCCAAGACCCATGAAACCAGAATCACGAGGAAAGTCAGTGTCGTCATCCCTACCCAGCATTTACTGTGTCTCCTGCTTCTAAACTTACATTAGCATTACAAAAACATTCCTTGGCCATACTCTAGAATGACTGAAACAGATTGTCTTGTGCTGGAGCTAAGGACTCTGTATTTTTATTTTATATTCAAGATGAACCTATGCAAGCTAAAGTTTAAACCACTGCAGTATATATGACAGGCCACCTATATAATTACTATTCTTTAGGTCCCAGAACTGTCCCGGTTTCCTGTTATATGAGATCTACCTAGTTATACAAACTTCCCTGTTCTAAGATTTTTCCTTGCAGTACACTTACAAGCTCTTCATAACAGAAAATTTCTCCAACTATCTTCCAAATACTGCAGCTTTCAGACAGGAGTGAAGCGATGTTGCTTGTCTCCCCAGTACTGGTCTATTTCTTACACAGAAATAATCAAGCCAGACAATGTCAGCAAGTTGGCAAGGCAGTGGCTTTGTTTGACCTGCCTGCTTGGAGGTATTAAAACACCGAATGTGGTTATTGATGGCTGGTAGTACTAATAATTGTCCTAGCCACAATTATCTAATTGACTGCCATGGAGGATGACTGTAATGGGATCTCCATAGCAACAGCCGCTTTTGGAAGTTACTGATTTCAATACTTTTACTTGTAAACTATTTTGAACTGTGATTTTATTCCCCCCTTCAGGAGGATAAGGGTTTTTTTATTTGGCAATGGAATTTACGTGTTACAGGCATCTCCAGATGTCTTATAGTGGAGAAACAAAAACTGTAGAGAGGTTAGGAAGAGAAACAGGTTGCAGGAGCTAGAAGTTTGCCTCCACCCTTGTTAGAGAAGTACTGTGGGGTAACAGATTGGTCATTATTGATGATTATGAAAGGACTTACAATGTGAGTATTTTCAACAAGTTTGCTGGTGAGTAGGTCATTAAGAAACTTGAACTTGGACCATTTCTCGCATATATTACAGTGTTGGCCTCAGGCCCTTCCATGCCTTCAAAGATTAGAGAATGCAGCTGTCCTTGAACTCAGTTAAGTTGCTATTCTGTCTCCTTCAAGCAGCAGCAAGAATTCCAAAATTTACTTATATTTTTTCCTGAGTGGAGTTTGAGTCAAATCTTTAAATCTTTAATAAATAGATGGAACTAAGGGAATAAGGTGCAAATCAGAACATTTCGCTCTTTGCAACTTTTTCATTTCAAAATCCAAACTTCTCACCCCAAACCATGAAGACCTACAAGATCTGGCCTCTGGCAATTTCAAATTTGACCACGTTACCTGCCACTCACTGCTTCTCTCACTGCTCTCCAGCAAAATGGATGGCAACATCCTTACAACACACATTGCAAAAATCCTACTAGTGCTACTAGTCATAATAGCCAGTATTTATAGAGTTATTATAATGTACCCATAAACCTTCTAACCACTTCACGTATGTATTTAACCCAACCTTCACCACAACCAGCAAAGTAACTTACATCAGTTTTTCACTTTATGTCTGAAGACACTAAAGCAAAAGGGATTTAAGTAAATCATCCAAAATGACATACCTACTAAGTAGCAGAGTTGGATTTGAACCCAGGCAGTTTGACCTCAGAGTCGATATTCTTACCTACTTTGCCTCTCTACAAAACATACCACAACTCTCCCTTGCTTCATACACTCCAATGTCTGGCTATCTTACTTAAAATAAAATTCAGTGTAGGGGTTCTTTGAGTTCTGGTTCCAGTCTGTCCCTTTAAACCTGTCCTCTCCCATAATACCAGTTATATAATATGCAGGGCCCGATGCTGAATGAAAATGTTGAGCCGTTGTTCAAAAATCATTGATGATTTTATGACAGTGACACGGAGCATCAAACCAAGTAGAGGACCCTTCTGAGATTCAGGGCCCTATAACTGCAAAGCTAGCACATCTGTGATACTGACCCGTCCCCATCATTCTCTCCTATATTCATTGAGTTCCAGCTACTTCTGCCTGGGGTCTCTTCACTTGCAGATCTCTTTACTAAAAAGTCTCCTTACCTACAGTCTCGAGGACATGTGGGACAACTTCAAGTGTAACAGTATAGACACTGTCTATAGGTGGCATTTCCAGAAGGAAAAGAGAGTGATAAAGGAGAAGAAAGAACATTTGAAGAAATAATGGCATGAAACTTTTCAAATTTGATGAAAAAAAATTAAACACCTAAGAAGTTCAGTGAACTCTGTTTAGTTTAAACCCAAAGAAATTCAGACCTAGTTACTCTATAACCAAACTATGTAAAGCCAAAGATAAAAGGATAATCTTGAAAAGAACAAGAGAGAAGTGACTCAACACTTTCAAGGGATTTCAGTAGCATTAACAACCTATTTTTCATCAAAACTATGGAGGTCAGAAGGCCATGGATGATATATTCAATGCATTGAGAGAAAAAAGTCTGTTAACCAAGAATTTTATATCCAGCAAAGTGGATATAGAAGGAGAATTTAAGACATTAACCTATAAGCAAAACTGAGAGATTTGTTGCTAGCAGACCTGTCCTACAAGAAATACTACAAGAAATCTTTAGACAGAAGTGAAAGTGTAGTAGACAGTAAATCAAATCTACATGAAGAAATAAAAATCATCAGTAGCAGAAATTACATAGTAAATATAAAAGTCAGCATAGATATATTTTCGTTTAGTACTCTATTTTCTCCCATCTTACTTAAAAGACAGCTCCATAGAGGAATAATTAGAAATTTGTGTTGATGGGAAAGCAATGAATAAAGATGTAATTTGTATGAGAAATATAGCACAAAGGAGGCAAGTGGCAATGGAAATATACAGAAGCAGTTTTTGTATACCATTGAAATTAAAATGGTGTCAATATAATCTAGATCATAATAAAATAAATTGTTAACTGCAAATCCCCAGGTAACCCACTAAGAAAAATAACTAAATAATAGTAAAATAAATGACATCTGAATTAAAAATGGTACACTAGAAAATATTTAACATAAAAGAGGGTACAATGGAGGGATAGAGAAACCAAAAAAGGCCTGAGACTTACGGAAAACAATTCACACAATTACAAATAAATCCTACTTTATAAATAATCACCTTAAATGTAGATGGATTAAACAGTCCAAAAGGCAGAGATTAGAAGACTGGATAAAATTAACCATGATCCAACACTACACTGTCTTATTAGAGATACACTTTAAATTAAATTGGTTGAAAGAAAAAGAATTTTTTAAAAAGTTACAAAATGCAGGAGGCAACCATGAGAAATCTGGCATTGCTATACTAATATCAAAATAGACTTACAAACAAAATTAAAAAGTAACTACATATAAAGAAGAACATTTTAGAATGGGATAAAAGGGTTGGTCCTTTAGGAAAATATAATAATTATGAACATATATCCACCTAACATCAGAGCTCCAAAATGCATGGAACATAAACCCAAAAAAATGAAGGGGGAAAGAGACAGTTAAAAAAATAATCATTGATCAAATCAAAACCACAATGAGATATCACCTCACACCCATTAGATGGCTACTGGCTACTATAAAACAAAAACAAAAAAACCCTGGAAATAGTAAGATTTAACAAGGAAATGGAGAAATTTGAATCTTTTTCACTGTTGGTAGGAATGTAAAATGGTGCAGCTGTTGTGGAAGACTGTTTGATGGTTCCTCAAAAAGTTAAAAATAGAACTCATATCATCCAGCAATTTCATTTCTGGGTATATACGTGAGATATAAAAGTAGGATCTCAAAGGAATATTTGTACACCTGTGTTTGTAGTGACATTATTCACAATAGTTAAAAAGCAGAAGCAACCCAAGTTTACCAATAGATAAAGGGATAATCACTGTGGTATATACACACAATGAAATATTCAATCTCAAAAAGGAAGAAAATTCTGATGTGCTCCAACATGGATGAACCTTGCAAATATTAAGTGTTTAAAGCCAGACAGAAAAGGACAAATATTGCATGATTCCATTTTATGCAAGACTTTTGAGTAGGCAAATTCATAGAGAATAGAGGTTACCAGGGTCTAGGTGACAAGAGAAACGAGGAGTTATTGTTTAATGGGCATAGAGTTTCAGTTTTGTAAGATGAAAAACTATTCATGTTAAGTGGAATCATACAATGTGTGGTCTTTTGTGACTGACTTTATTTCACTTAACATAAAGTTTTCAAGGTTACCCATGTCGCAGAATATTTCATTACTTTCTCCTCTTTATGGACAAATAATATTTCATTGTACGGGTACACCACATTTTGTTGAGCCACTCAGAGATTTCATTTGTTTCCACATTTTGGTTTATGCGCATAATTTTGCTATAAACATTCATATATAAGTTTTAATGCAGTCATATGCTTTTATTTCTCTTGGATGTTTACCTAGGAGTAGAATTGCTGTGTCATATGACACTCTGTGTTTATTTGAGGAACTGCTAGACTGTTCTCCAAAGTTGCTGCATCATTTTATGTTTCCTCCAGAAGTGTATACATGTTCCATTTTTCCCTTATTTTGAATTAATTTTATTAAGATTTTTATCTTCCATTTTATTTCCACTGTGAGTTTATTAGACTTATTGTGCTATATTCTTAGCTATTGTTCAAGGGTTTAAAACATATTTTTACAATATCACATTTAATTTCAAATAATATCATACTATTTTATATATATTATAAGAGACTAATAACAGTGTAATTAATTCCATTTGTCCCTTTCACCCTTTGAGCTATATTTATAAAACATTTAAATTCTATATGACATAAACCCCAAAATGTATTTATAATAATTTGTCTTTAGTTGGACTATATTTTTAAGGTATTTTAAGGAAAGATGAAGAAATCCGATATTTATCTTTTTAATATATTTTACCATTTCTAGTACTCTTCATTTCTTTCCATACACCAAACTTTACAACTGGCTCATTTTCTTCAGTCTAAGTTACTTTCTTTCATATGTCTCAAAGCATGAGTCTTCTGGAGACACGTTTTCTAGATTTTGGTCTGAAAGAAGTCTTTCTTTTTCGAATACTGTTTTCATGGATAAAGAATTCAACGTTGACAGATTTTGTTTTCCTTTTAACAAGTTAAAGGTATGTCATTTTCTTTGCCCTTGCATTGTTTCTGACAAGTAAGTAGCAATTCTTACATTTTTTCCTCTGCAAATGATTTGTCTCTTTTCTCTGGCTGATCATATGATTTTCCTTTTATTACTGGATTTTACCATTTTGAATATGAACTGCCTTGGTATTTTTTTCTTTGTGCTTATCCTGGTTCACTTCTGAGCATTTTTGGATTTGTGGATTTATAGTTTTCATAAAAGTTGAAAAACTGTAAGAACATTATTTCTTCAGGTATCTTTGCTGCCCTACCTTCCCTCATTTGCTTCTGTGTCTCTGTACACACGTATTCGATTTCTATTATCTCACAATTGTTTTTTAACTCTTTAACTTCAAATTTATAATCTTTTGGTCTGCAGGGTCCTATCCACTGGTAAGCCCATCCAGTGATAAAAAAAAATTTTTTTTCAACACTTCTATTTGTTTCATTTTTATATCTTTTGTTTCTCCTCTTTGTATGTTCATTTATTTCTTTCAATTCTTGAGCATCTTTATACTACCTGGGTTAAAGTATGTGGAATGGCTGAACACTATAAGGTGTGATCATTCTGGAGTTTGAACTACCACTTCACCTGGTGAGGATTTAAACATCTCCCAGTCTTGTACGAATTCAAAGAATTGGTCACCCCATTAGCTGTTATTTTACTGGCCTTGTCTTAGTCTGCAAATGTACAGCTTATTATTTAGCTTTAGGGGAGGAAAAATACTTTCCCCCTACTCTTCTGAATTCTTCACTGGAGCCTTTTAACAAAGGACAGATTAACAAAAGAAAAACAAACAGAAGTTTGTTAACAGTATACCTCATGTATGCATGAGAGATTCCCAGGGGAAAAACATGAGTAATTTCAGAGGTGGCTTGGAACTCAGATTAAATACTATCTTCAGTTAAAGACAAAAGAAAGAAAGATTTGGAGCAGGCCAGTTATAGGAAGATAGCCAGGCAAAGCACGGTAAACAAGAGTAAAGTTTGTTATGTAGACCTAAAGTCTGGACCTTCTCCACTGATAAGGGCCTCAAACTGTCTCCAGGGATTAGCCTTTATCCTTCCTGGTAGAAAATAGAAGAGGGGCACCTTCCTGAATTTATATTCTGCTTTTAGGCAAATAGTGGGAAGGAAGGAGCTTTTCTTGTATCTGCTTCTTTTCAAATGCCTTCAGATAAAAACAATCCTCAAGCCAAAGTGGCATATATTCAGGTGGCATATTTTGTCACTCTTTACAGCCTAAACTTAAAGAGATACCCATGAAGAATTCTGGAACTGTTTCTCCCTGTAGCTTTCTCCTCTCTGGTATTTATCCTGTATAAATCCTGGCTCCCTCGAACTCTGATATCTGCCTTCCTTATTTCATTAAGACTGCCATGTTCAACTTAGCTTTTATCAACCTCCTCTTGAACCATAAAGTGCCTCCATACAGAAAGAGCAATCATAGAGGTAATCTTACTTGTTTAGTTCAGAGAGTTCATCAATACTGCCTGTTGGCCAGTGTAAAAATGGACATTTCATATATTTTTATCTAATTGTTTCAGTTGTTTATGATGGGAGTCAATGCACTATATTTGTTATTTATTTACAATTGGCTTTTTAAAACATTGTACACTGGACATTATTGATTTATATTGTAAAGACTTTGGAATCTGTGTCTTTCCTCAGAAAAGGGTTGATTGTGTCATAATATACAGCTTCTTTACTGGTTGATCACCTTTAACTGTGTATTCTTGGTTTTATCCTGTTAGGAAACATTTCTGAAAGCCTAGAAAGAACATTACCAAGTCCCTCTATCTTCAAAGGATTCAACTTTTCAATTCGGTTTCCCCTTGGATCTTATCAGGGCCTTGTTTTATTGTCCATTTCCTTAAAAACATTGCCTTATGTTTTTTAATACAGTTTTGTGGGTACCTATGATGGGAGCACTACTCTAAAATCAACCGTTGCACCATAAATAGAAATAGAAATCAAGCCACACATTTATGGTGTGTTTGTTATGCATCATTATTTTAGCAAGAGTTGACTAATCCAGCACCCTTCTTATACACTACAATGCGATGTACTTTATATACCATATCACAAAACTATGTAGCAACAGCCTTTTGTTATTTTATGATCCGCTACTATACTGTACACTCTTAAGAGAACAGAGATCCTGTGTAAATTGCTTTCTGTTACGCTTTCGGCAATTAGCACAATTCTGGGCACAACAGATGCTTAAAAATATGTTTTGATGTTAATCAACAGATTAAAAGGCTTCAAGCACTTTAGGCAGAGACTAGCACTTGGAGTTTTAGAAATGCATCTCCTCTAATAGCACAGAATGCTTTAAATACAAGAGTATTATAAGGTCAACGCTGAGAGTTAACCTCACTGTTCTTATCTATGAATAAAAAGATTCTTACCTCTCTCAGCCTTAGGCCTTTTTTCATTTTCATAAATCAAAAATAGCATAGTTAACATTTGCTACCTCTAGCTTTAAACCTCACTTTAACACCAGTTACTTAAAGTATGTAAAATGAGATCTCACCCAAGCAGCACAAATTAAATACCCACTGAGGAAGTGTGGACGAGGACACAATGAAAATGTTTGAAAAGGACTCTTATAAAGCATCATTATAACCAGAACTGTTATTATGTAGTGTGATATGACAGTCCAAAGTTTCTGATGCCTAGCTGGGCAAATTAGTTAACCTCTCTATGGCTATTTCTTATCTACAAAATCAAGCGACTGGATGAGATGACATACACGTTTGCTTTCAGTTCTGGAATGCTGTGACTGTTAAGACAACCTAATTTATTACTGGAGAGAAGTAGTCTGGCAAAAATTCTTCTTATTTATCACAAAAGATCTTAAGATTGTACTTCTTGCATTTGGCCCAAACACTTTATCCTTATAAAGATCATGTTCAGCCCCCTTTAGAGCACAAAGCATTTTCTATTTCAATGTTTTAACTAGTAGTTTTTAAATTAATTGTATTACTCCTTAGGAGAACACTGTGCGTGCCAATTAATTCATCTTAAATAAAAATTTCATTGTGTCAACTGTTCTTAAAGAATATGAAAATCTTGTAAAGAATCTATTTGCCCAGTGGCTCTATCATCCCCACATACCACAGACCATTAATAATTACATGTCATCAAAAAAAATTTATATTTAGCAAATGTAACATTTAACAGGTATTGTTATTACTAGGAAAATAGAATATTTTTCCTATCAAATGTTTATAAAAATGACTTCTTATATAATCTGAAATAACTTATACATCTCTGATGAACATGTTAGTGGTTTGATCATATTAGTGGTGGGGTCATTGCAATAAGCAATATATTTATATATGGTTTATTAGGCTTTCTTGATTTTCAGTAGATGTCTTCTAATTCTTCCCTGAGAGTAAATTACATTATACCTGGAAACTCTCTTGAAATCAGAAAGAAGAATTTGGTGTAGTTTAGATGACTTACTTGAGATAAGATTTTTGAGATTACCTTGGCTAGAAAGAAGTGGAGAAGACAAAATAGACAATGCCACTATAGCAACAAACTTAATATACAAATACTGCATTATGTAGCAAATTCTAACACTTTTTATATATTTTGTTCATCTTTTAATTTAGTTAAAAAATTAGACACTGGCACTATTTTGATTTTACCTGTCTTCCTATAAATATGTGCACATGTGCATGTCTATTAAATATTTGAATTCATAGCTTAAGTTAATAGTATATATTATAATCTGTGTGCTATCATTCATCTCTAAAAACTAGAAAGACCCTCAAAATGACAAATAAGTTTTTTTAATAATTCAAACGTACCAACAAGTTGCAAAAATAAGTACAAAGCTCTTGTCTGCCATTCACTCATCTTCCCAGATATTACATCTTACATAACCATTGAATAAGTAGCAAAATCAGAGAAGTAACATTGATACAATGCTACTAACTCATCTACAGACTTAATCAAATTTTACCAATTTTGGACTCCTGTCTTTTTTTTCTGGTCCAGGATCCAATCCAGGGTCCCACATCTTGAGTATAGTTTTCTGTCTCTTTAGTCTCTTCATATCAAGGAAAGTTTTTGCATCTTCTTTGTCTATCAATCATGACTAGTAAAAATACTATTTCTTCTTCTTCTTATTTCTTAGAATACCTCTTAGTTTACGTATGTATGATGCTTACTCATGCTTGAATGTACATTTGGCAAAAATACCACAGAAATGATACCATGTAGCTTTCTTATTTCATCATATTAAGAAATACATAATGTTAGGATATCTGACTACAGATCATGCTACCTTTGATCAATTGGCTAAGATGGAGGTTCTAGGGTTTTGAATTGTAGTTAGCTAGTTTCCATTAATGATTTATAAAGCACTTTATTGAAAGATACTTTAAGAATATTTGTTAATCCTTTTATTGTGATAATTTTATAATTCAATACTTTGGTGTTTGCTAAATATCTATTTTTTATTAGTCCTTCTACCTTCTTTAATTAGAAAAAAAAGCTATTGGTTTTCCCCCATTTAATTAATTAATTAACTTATATATAGCAGTCTGATCTGGAGAATATTTATTTTTCCTATGACTCATAATCCATTATTATCATTATTATTATTTTATTGTGATAAGAACAAACATGAACTCTACTCTCTTAACAAATTGTTAAGTACACAGTACAACACAATATTTTTAACCATAGGCAAAATGTTGTACAGCTGATCTCCAGAACTTATTAATCTTGCATAACTGCACCACTATATCCATTGAGTAGCAACTCTCCATTTCCCCTTCCACCCAACCTCTAGAAACCACCATTCTACTCTCTGCTTCTATGAGTCTGACTATTTAGGTACCACATATAAATGGAATCATGCAGTATTTGTCCTTCCGTGACTGGCTTATTTCATTAGCATAATGTTCTCACAGTTCACCCATGTTGTTTACATATGTCAGGATTTCCTTCCTTTTAAAGGACGAGTAATATATCATTGTATCTATATACATTTTCTTTATCCATTCATCTGTCAGTGGACATTTAGGTTGTTTCCATATCTTGGCTATTGTGAATAATGCTGCAGTAAACATGGTTGTGCATATATTTTTCAAGACCCTGATTTCAGTTCTTTTGTATATATACCCAAGAATGGGATTGTTGGATCATATGGTAATTACTCATATGGAACCACAAAAGATCCTGAATAGCCAAAGTAACCTTGAGAAAGAACAAAACTGGAAACATCTCAAATCCTGATTTCAAAATATATTACAAAGTCACAGTAATTAAAACAAAATGGTACTAGCATAAAGACAAACATATAGACCAATGGAACAGAATAGAGAGCCCAGAAATAAGCCCATGCATATACAGTCAAATGATCTTCAAAAAGAGTGTCAAGAATACACAATGGGGAAAGGATAGTCTCTTCAGCAAATGGTGTTGTGAAAACTGGATTTCCTCATGCAAAATAATGAAACTGTACCCTTATGTTACACCATACACAAAAATCAACTCAAAATTATTTAAAGATTTAACCTGAAACTATAAAACTCCTAAAATAAAACATGGGGGAAAAGCTTCATGACATTGGTCTAGGACATAATTTACTGAAGATGATACCAAAAGCACAAGAAACTAAAGGAAAATAACCAAGAGGCAGGTGGGACTACAACAAAGTTAAAAGTGTCTGATCAAAAGAGGAAACAATTAACAGAGTTGTAAAGGTAACTTATGGAATGGAGAAAATACTGGCAAACCATATATGTGATAAGGAGTTCATATCCAAAATATCTAAGGAATCCCTACAACTCAATAACAAAGAAATAAATATATAAGTAACCTGATTAAAAATGAGAAAAAGGCTTGAATAGACATTTCTGGAAAGAAGACATACAAATGGCCAACAGGCATATGAAAAGACATTCAATATCACTAATCATTGGGGAAATTCAAATCAAAAGTACAATGAACCTTATACTTGTTAGAATAGTTATCATTAAAAAAAAAACAGAAAAGGAACAGAAGATAACAAGTGTTAGCAAGGATGTGGAAAAATTGGAACTCTTGTACACTGCTGGTGGGAATATGAAACAGTACATCACCATAGAAAACAGTATGGAGGTCCATCATTGTTATTAACTTCGTTGCTCAGTTTATTCCGATTAACCATTGGGCTCTTCCAAGTTGACTACTATGTCACTTTGACAAATCCTCCTTGTTTTTTTTTTTTCTTTTTTTTTACACATGGTCTTCCTTTCTAGTACTGGGAGATGTTCTAGGCTTTTCTTATAATTTTCCTTCCCAGACACTGGAATCAGAAATTTCTTTAAGGCCCTTTTTTGAGGATGCTTTGTTGGAACCCTTTATAAGAAATCTCAGTTTAGACTTTTAAAAGCCTCTCAAGCTGAAGAAGCCAAGCCAAGGGCTCTCTATCAGATTTTTCCTGTAATACCTACAGATTTAGTTGAATTCTCTTCTTAAGGAACCCCAAATATCCTGAGGTTCCCGGACCTGCCAGAAAGTGACTTTTCTTAATCATCTGTAATGATGGGAACTCTATATACTAGTTACAGGTCAGGTGTCCAAGGGGCTTTATAAGCATTGGTTCCTTATAGTTAACCTATGTTCCTTAAAGCATTTTGGTCATATCTGATTTTACGCATTGTTGTCAAATAAGACATACCAGTCAAAGCCTTGGTAAAATAACCAGTATTTCCAGTTGTGTCCTGTTATAGGGAGAATACATTCTATTGAACTTAAACAAATAACTCTCTGCATTTATCCATTTTCCCCATCATGGTTTAAGTATAAAGCACTGTGAATGAAGGTAGTTGTCAGCGTTAGCTGCAGCGGTGTGGGTGTTTTTCTTTATATTTTTTTGAGGGAGGGGAGGTAGTTTTATTTTAATTTTATGGGTTCTTTCCCCCCTTTTTATGAAGATCTAATTTCATTGGTTAAAATCAGCTAACCAGTTCTTTAGAATTCGCTCTCTAGCCAAGTCTAACTTTATTTAGATGCTGTAGATGGACAAGCTTGACTGTTTGAACCCAAATGGGAGCATTAAACAAAAATTAGAGCCCTCACTAACAACACTACGACTTTGCTGTCAAGTGTGGAATCCTCCCTTCAAGAAAAAGCTTGTGATCATTTTGTATGGCTTGTCTGAAAACTTCTGTAAAGCTTATGTTTTAGTAAAATAGTTTTTGTTAGTCTTAAAAAAAAAAAGAACACTCAGTTTCCAAAATCTGTAGGGATCAGGTAGAGAGAAAAAGTCATTGTTTTATCTTTGTTCACAAAGGTAATCTTTACCAAATTGCTGTAAATTACAGATAGCTTAAGATAAAAGAGGAAAGTTAGACTTAAATCCAGAAAACAAAGCGTTAAAGAACCAACAATGTTTCAAACAAAAGTCATTAGAAATTATAATTGTTCTTATTGATTCATTCACTCCCATGTAATGAATTCTTGTTCTACTTGATATCGGGTTGGCAGTTTTATGATTCTACCAATTTTTCCATTAGCTCTGGAAATTCTTACTCAGTCTGGTAGCATGATCTCAAAATTATTCAAGAGACATAATCATGGAGAATTCTTACCTGTAGACACTTCCAGAGAAGAATCAGAGTAGAACAATAATTGCCTGCAAATGATAAAAGATTTAAAATGACATAAAGATCTGATGAGAGTTCAATTTGATAATAAAAGTTATTTCTGTGGTATACAGCACTTTAACGTAATAATGGGACAATAAGGGTGTTGACAAATTTTTATAAACTTTACACAGTTTCTGGGATACCTATATTAGTAACATATACCCATAATCTGAGAAGGTTTATCATCATTTCTTACTTGAAAATGCTTTCCACATAATTTAATATACCAAATAAACCTAATAAATTTAACATCTCTCCTTTACAAGAAGAGAGACAAATCCTTTGAGATATCCCAGGGACCCTCTAGGAAATGTCAAATTTTGTGCAAGGACAAAAAGATTCCATTCAGATTTTGATTTGGGGAAGTCACTGAAAATGTCAAAAACTTTAGATATTTGATTAACCAGGACCACTAATCATTATAAAAAAATATTTAATTGTCTATTTAACCAAAGTGAGAATACAAAAATTTAAAGGCAAATACTGATGGTTAAATGGTTGTGAACAAAACTTAGTCTCTTAATACTGAGAAGACCCAGTTGTCTTAAGTAATCAGAAACCTAATATAACAGGGAGCACAGGAAATTATTTTGATAAAATGCAGAGTATTTATTTTCTAGGCAGATTAACTCAAAGGTAAAGCGAAATCTTTTATTATCTCTTATTTAGAAGATACCAATAATCCAATAAAACCCTGTAATTTTAACAGAGAAATAAAACAAAATTATGGTCTTGCATCAATGTATGATTAACACTAAAGCTAATTTTTTAAAAAAACAAATCTTTATAAATAAACCCATCCACTCTTTTTTTTTAATTGCTTTACAATGGTGTGTTAGTTTCTGCTTTACAACAAAATGAATCAGTTATATATATATATACATATATTCCCATATCTCTTCCCTCTTGCGTCTCCCTCCCTCCCACCCTCCCTATCCCACCCCTC
>NW_020175186.1:5800767-5801285 GCF_003031525.2 Neophocaena asiaeorientalis asiaeorientalis
GATGGCCATTCTGACTGGTGTGAGATGATATCTCATTGTAGTTTTGATTTGCATTTCTCTAATGATTAATGATGTTGAGCATTCTTTCATGTGTTTGTTGGCATTCTGTATATCTTCTTTGGAGAAATGTCTATTTAGGTCTTCTGCCCATTTTTGGATTGGGTTGTTTGGTTTTTTCTTATTAAGCTGCAAGAGCTGCTTATAAATTTTGGAGACTAATCCTTTATCAGTTGCTTCATTTGCAAATATTTTCTCCCATTCTGAGGGTTGTCTTTTGGTCTTGTTTATGGTTTCCTTTGCTGTGCAAAAGCTTTGAAGTTTCATTAGGTCCCATTTGTTTATTTTTGTTTTTATTTCCATTTCTCTAGGAGGTGGGTCAAAAAGAGTCTTGCTGTGATTTATGTCATAGAGTGCCCTGCCTACATTTTCCTCTAAGAGTTTGATAGTGTCTGGCCTTACATTTAGGTCTTTAATCCATTTTGAGCTTATTTTTGTGTATGGTGTTAGGGAGTGATCTA
>NW_020175186.1:5801334-5899376 GCF_003031525.2 Neophocaena asiaeorientalis asiaeorientalis
TTTGCAGGCTGCAGGTTCGTAGTTCCCGTTGTTTTTGGTGTTTGTCCCCAGTGGCTAAGGTTGGTTCAGTGGGTTGTGTAAGCTTCCTGGCGCAGGGGACTAGGGCCTGTGTTCTGGTGGATGAGCCTGGATCTTGTCTTTCTGGTGGGCAAGTCTACGTCTGCTGGTGTGTTTTGGGGTGTCTGTGGACTAGTTATGATTTTAGGCAGCCTCTCTGCTAATGGGTGGGGTTGTGTTCCTGCCTAACCCATCCAATCTTAGCAGCTTGATCATGCAAAATAAAATTCTCTTTCCCTTTTCAACTTTCTATACCCATTTAGTTTTGAGGTTAACACACACACACACACCCCGCCCCGCATTTTTTGTTTTTGTTGTTGTTGCGGTACACGGGCCTCTCTGTTGTGGTCTCTCCCGTTGCGGAGCACAGGCTCCGGACGCGCAGGCTCAGCGGCCGTGGTTCACGGGCCCAGCCGCTCCCCGGCATGTGGGATCTTACCGGACCGGGGCACGAACCTGTGTCCCCTGCGTCGGCAGGTGGACTCTCAACCACTGCACCACCAGGGAAGCCCCCCCTTTATTTTTTGAAACAACTTGTACGTAACCTCTAAACTAGGACAAAATTACTTTTATTTCCTTTAACAAAAAAGTATTTTCATATTTTATTACTTTTCTTATCAAAAACACATTCTACTTTCCGATTATACTTTACATACGGAGTTTTTTTCCTTCATCCTTGTGGTTTCTACTGGTTTCATTTACATAAGTAAATGAAATTTTTAATTCTTAGTAATATTAATTTTCAGTGAAAACTAGGAAGCATGCAATTGTGAATTACAGAAGATATTATTAATAGGCCAAAATATCTTCAGTTCCTCTGTACTAAAAAGCCAAAAGTAGATAAACTTAAATTCATATTCAGAAATTAATGTTGCAGTATTTTGTCTTATTTAGAAATGATCTAGATATTCAGTGAATATTCATTACTTAATTTTGTATATGTAGCTTTAAGGTTTCAAGTTATCAAAAAGATTTTTGAAATGACTTTTAAGTAGACATTATAAAACATAATTATTGTTGAAAAGCTCCTTTATAAACTGTTAACCCACTTATATCTATTTACTTCACTTGTTCTTAATTATGCTTGAATTACTCATGCAAATTTCATGAGACATTAAACAAAGCTAGTCATCATCCTTAGTTACCTTTCTTGTTGACAAACCAGGCAAGTATCAAAAATATCACAGAAGCAAAGAACCTAGAAAATTAAACATACAGTTCTTCCTATTTTTTTTAACTGCTGTTTTTGACACGCATGAAGCAATTTATTTTTATTGTACACTTTGCTTTTAGGTTGGATTTATAGTTTTATAGTTTTTGACATCTCATAGAGGTATCATAAACTTGTTTGATTAGTTTACCTGGGTAGAAAAAAATATATGTCTTCATTATACTTAATGCTAACATTGGAGATATGCCTGTTTTTTTTATATTACTGACAATTTTAAAAGTAGCTTTATTTATCACAGATTATCTCAGACCATGTAAACTTTAAAAAATGGCGGGTACTTTCTACATTTCCAGGTGTTCTAGAAATAATTTATATAAGTGCTCATTTATTTTTTAGCCAATTAAATGAAACTCCTTTAATGGATTTCATAACTTAATTTGGTGATACCATTTGCAGATAGAAAAATACCACTCATCTATAACATACATATATAGAGACATACATAAACATACAGACAGATGCAGAGATCTTATGGTTTTCATTTTTAAACTGTAACCATGAGTCAATAAAACATAATAATACAAACTCACTGGTTTATAACCAGTTTACATTGTTATCTGAATTGTGTTCCTAGTAAATGGGACAAGTTAAAATTGCCTACTCAGTAGCAGGGCTAATGCTTTTTACCAATATTTGTAGAGAAGGCTTTTAAGATTTTTTTGCCCTGATATGTAATCTAATGAGGCTGTGGACAACCTTCTAGGCAAGTGACCGAGGTGACACTTAACAGCTGTCTGAATGTCTCTAAAGCTATCTAAGTAGATAAAATATCCAATCTATTTTCAATTAGCCTTTTTCTTGTTCAGCTTCAGGTAGTTGTGTTCAGAGGTTTCTTAAAAAACCCTGGGCTTCCCTGGTGGCGCAGTGGTTGAGAGTCCGCCTGCCATGGAGGGTATGGGTTAAAGTGAATGTAGGGAGGTGAGGGACTGAAGTGGGAAGGAAAAGATATGGCAGGGAGAGACCGAGGGATGAAGGAGGTAGGGGTTTGAAGGGGGACATATCCAAGGATTCAAGAGAACTGAATGGAAGATCTAAGGTGGCAAAAGGGAGAAGAAAGAGAAGAAGCAATGAGAAGGAAGAGGTCTTAGGGTAGTCAGTTTGGGGGGATCTTAAGTTTCCCAAAGAAGGCAGTGAAGTTCAAAATTACCCTCAGTGAAATCATGCCAACAAGAAATAGGTGGATAAAATTGCCAGAAAGAACATAGAGTCAGCAGGGGTTTGAGAAGGGGGTTTGAGTCAACCGAGAATTTCCCATGGGAAGAGCAGAATCAAATAAAGAGGACAGAGATTCCTTTTAAAAATAGCTCCTGTTAATCTCTGAATATCAGCTTCCAATTAGGCCAACTTCTGACCATAGAACTCATATGTATATATACACACATACATACATACACATTCTTTCAAAAATCTTGTAATCGGGATTTAGGACAAACAGTACATATTCCTGGCAGTATTGAACTCTTTTTCTAAAACCAAGGTATATGTATTGAGTGACTCAAAACCAAAGCTAATAAGCATTTTATTATTTGACAATTGATGCAAGGACTTCCCCAAAGAGGGCACAAAAGAAGCAATCCTCCTAGGATTCAAAACCACTCCCAAAGGTAGCATAAAGAAAGACTTAGAAAATCCCCCTTGAGAGCTGGCAATGGTCAGTAGTATATTAGCTGCTATTGAGATGCACCCCAAATCTCTGACCATATTCTTGGGGTCCCAAACCTGATGGCTGATCTCTTAAATACAAGAACTGACAAACTATCTGCTCTGAGAGGCAGAAAGCCATGCCAAGCTTTCAGGACACACACATGAAAAAAACAAACAGGAAAGCAATAGTTGTGCCTGAGAGGGGAAAAAAAAACATCAATAACCAGTGGGTACCCCAAAGCCAAATTTAACCAAAGTCACAATTCAAAGAACTAATTTTTACAAGTGTTTTTCTCCTTCTAGTCTAAATTTGAAAGGAAGTGACAACATATAATTTTTACCTTTCCCTCCCTCTGGGTACTACTGGCAGAGATCCAGGAAGGATGACCTTGAGGTAAGAATTCTTACCATTCACAGCCTTTTGCTAGTTTTCTCAGGATCCCATCTGGAGGCCCCAGAGCAAGTGGGCTGTCCTGGTCATCCCTCTGTCGTCACCAGAAACTCTAAGGGAGGAAAAATACCTTTCCCTCTACTATTTTCAATTCTTTACTGGGACCCCTGGAACAAAAGAACAATTAATGAGAGAAAAGGATACAAATCTATTTAATGTAATTTTTATGTAACATAGGAGCCTTCATGAGGAAATGAAGATCCAAAGACACAGTTAAACCTGAATGCTGGGCTGCCCTGGTGGCGCAGTGGTTGGGAGTCTGCCTGCCGATGCAGGGGATGAGAGTTTGTGCCCCGGTCCGGGAAGATCCCACATGCCGCGGAGCGGCTGGGCCCGTGAGCCATGGCTGCTGAGCCTGCGCGTCCGGAGCCTGTGCTTCGCAACGGGAGAGGCCACAACAGTGAGAGGCCCGCGTACTGCAAAAAAAAAACCTGAATGCTTTTATGAGAGTTTTGATGAGGTGTGGAACGTCCTGGAAAGACGTGATAGAACAAAGAGTATGTGCTAAGTGTAGTCAACTGGGGCTGACTTACTTAGCAGGGTTGCTCATCAGACTCCTCTGTGAATCCATCTTCAGAGATAAGAATGCTCCTTTCCTTCAGTTATACGAAGGTCACCTCTCACGTGAAGCTTCTATGACTGCTTCAAAAGATTATCAGAAAGTCCTTCCTAGCTTTTATCACCTGACTTTGGGGAAGGTCAGGAAGTCCTTCCTTCACATGCCATTTCTCAAATTCCTTTAGCTTGAAGTTTCAATATGCCAAAGAGCCATATTTTGAAGTAGCACGTCCTGAACCACATCACAAGCAACATTTCTCAACAGTAATCTGTACACTCCAGACTCCTTGGCAGTTTTTGGTTATAATGGTGTTTAATTAGCTTGTTCTTGCTTTTCGTTCCTTGCTCTGTTGGTTTCTTACTTAATAAAGTAATTTCTAGTATCAATTATGGTCATTTTAGTTTGCCATCTTAATTATATTTTTGAGGGATAAAATATAATTAACTGGAAAAGGGCTAATGTCTTCCCATTGTCAGTGCCAGAAGTTTGAGATGCAAGGACAAAGTTGGAGGAAATGTCTAACTGCTGAATAAACTGAGTACAGTCCAGGGAAGACAAAACAAAGACGTGTCCCTGAGAATTTACCCTGCAGATGGATCCTTGTTCATAGAGTGAAAGTAGATACGCTTATTCCACAGGCACTATTGGAAAGGGAAGAGAGAGAGAGAGAGTGTGTGTGTGTGTGTGTGTGTGTGTGTGTTTCTTGGGAGGATTGTCAGAGGTTATACTATATATGCATATATGGGGTAGAAGAAAGTTTTTGCTTTCTTCTGTAGAGAAGGAGGGATCTATCCTGAAAGGACTTCCTTAGTTTGAAATCTGTGTGGGAGGCCTTGACTATGAATAATGGAGCTGTTAAACTGCTCCTGGGAGGCCCTGGGACGACTGGTTTAAGCATAATATGAACCCTCCAGACTCTTGTTACAAATCTAAACATTACACAAAATCTGTCTTTCAGAGAAGTAGTTGATTGCTCTTCTGTAGAGTCGCTGATGATTATATCGGTCTAAAAAGCTTGCTTAGAGAAAAGAATTATAAAAAACTGTGTAATATTGCAGTTTACAATAAAAAATATATATATTTGGTCATTGTCTTTGTTTCTGGCACAGAGCTCCGAAAGCTCTTGGCATTTCCTAAGTATTGAGAGCATTAAAGATTTTTTTTTTTATGTGAAGGAGGTGACTTTTGGACCACACCTAAGGATGGCGGCTGGTTGCCAGGAGAAACAACCATGTGCTTAGAAGGTTGGGACCAATTGCCAAAGGCAGATGAATTAATCAACTATGCCTCTGTAATGAAGCCTTCTGAAAAACCCAAAATGTGTTTGGAAAACCTCCAGCTTGGTGGACACATGGAGATTTGGGGGGAGTGGCACGCACAGAGAGGGCATAGAAACTCTGTACCCTTTCACCATGAAGGAAAGTCAAATTTACCACCCCAAAATAGGTCCCTTTGGCATAAGAACCATTTTGCGGTGAAAGCAATCAAGACCCTGCAAGCTCAAGAAAACTTTTACCTGTCTCTTAACTACCTTAAATAATTTAGTTAGGGAGATTGGACCAGGAAGAGAGCTATTTTAACAGAGATAACTTTTTCTTTAATGTGAATGACTTATTTGTATGTTAGAGCAATCATCTAATTACCAAACATCTGCTCCTCTTATTATCCTGTGAATTATCCTCTTCCCCTCTGGAGGCCCAGGCCCCTATCCCATTCCTTAGCTCAGGATGGCATATAAGCCTCAATGCCTGACCTGTCCTTAAGTCTGATTGTCTTTGTGGCACTCCCTTGTGTAATTAAATTTATTTTTCTCCTGTTAACCTGTCTTATGTTGATTTGATTATTAGACCAGCCAAAGACCCTAGAAAGGTAGAGGGAAAATTTTCCTCCCCAACACCCCATGCCTTGCCCTATGCATCTCTTCCATCTGGTTGTTCCTGAGTTATATCCTTTCATAATAAACTGGTAAATCTAGTAAGCAAAATGTTCTCTGAGTGCTATGAGCTGCTCTAGCAAATTAATCGAAACCAAGGAGGCAGTTATTAAAATCTCCTATCTGTAGCTGGTCAGTCAGAAGCCCAGGTGACAGCTTGGACTTGTGACTGGACTCTGAAGTGTGGGGAGTAGGCAGTCTTGTCGGACTGAGCCCTTAACCTGAAGGATCTGATTCTATTGCCAGATAGATAATGTCAGAGTTGAATTGAATTGTAAGACACTCACCTTGTGTCAGGAAATTGCTTGTTGATGGTGGACGCAAGCTGGAAATTGAGTTACCAGAACCTTTACTGTAGAATTCTGCGTATTTGGATTTTACTGATTGGTACATAGAGATTATTTGTTATTAAAAACAAACAAACGAAAACCTCTTTATAGGAATGATGATAGATGGAAAACTTAGAGATGAATTTGCAATCACACAATTAGCAAAAAGCATAATAATATAGTCCTTAGCACACAAGATTCCATTTATATATTTTCTTATCTTTTTCACTAATTCGTATAATGTGTTCTAAATGCATCACCGTTTTAATGCAAGTTGAAAATAATTGTGAATAAGCCCTTCAGTGCACAAATAAGTTACAGCTTCTTGATTCTTGAAACACAATTGAAATAAAATAAAACTAGGCACTTAAGATATTTTTCTTTCAAATGCATCTAAATCAATCCCCAAATAAATATAATGCTACATTTATATTTCTTTAGTTAGGCTTTAAATGTACCATTTACAACAAGCATGGAGGCAGTATAGTACAGAGAAAAGAATATCAAATTTGAAGTCAGAAATGGATTTAAGAACCATCTCTACAACTTAATTCCTTAGGATAAGTTACTTAACCTCCCTGAGTGTCAGAGTCCTCTTTTGTAAAATGATAATACTACATTTTGCACAGGGTTATTGTAGCAATTAATGTCAGTGCACCTGAAAGCATATTATACAAAATTTTAATGCTGTGGCACAGTTTAAATAGGTCTTCATTTTTTCCAGTATATGCTCTTTAGGAAAACAGTAACAGAAATACTTTCTAAGATTCTTAGGCACAGAGGGTGAGAAAGAATTAGCAGGACTGCCACTGATTGCCTTCGTTTTGGGGAATATCAAGAAAGAAAAATAACCTGGTCAATTGCTCTTGAATACACAAATGGAAGATTTCTTGGTAAAGACACAAATGCTATGTAATACCAGAAGGGTCCACATCTATGGAATATTTTTAGCAAGCTATATCTGGTTCTTCTAGGATTGCTTATAACTATACAAACAAATAAAAACAAAAACGAAGTCTTGGAATCTGGGCCATGCATGCTATTTAAATATCAGAGTGAGATAGCATACATTTTAAAAATAAATGTATTTATTTATTTATTTGTTTGTTTTTGGCTGCTTTGGGTCTTCATTGCTGTGTGGGCTTTCTCTAGTTGCAGCGAGCGGGGGCTACTCTTCATTGCAGTGTGCGTACTTCTCTTTCTGTGGAGCACGGGCTCTAGGCCCCCAGGCTTCAGCAGTTGCAGCATGCAGCCTCAGTAGTTGTGGCTCACCAGCTCTAGAGCACAGGCTCAACAGTTGTGGCGCATGGGCTTAGTTGCTCCACGGCACGTGGGATCTTCCCGAACTAGGGATCGAACCCACGTGCCCTGCATTGGCAGGCAGATTCTTAACCACTGTGCCACGAGGGAAGTCTGAGAGACACACCCACACACACACACACACACTCGGAGCCTTCTTTTGTTAAATAAGCATCAGTGAACGTCTTAATTTGCCAAGACATAAACTATAAACAGTGCTGATATCCTATCTCTTCTCTGATTCACCTGCGCCTCTCCATTAGTGGTATCTTTGAAATTAGAATAAATATTGCTCTAGGATCTTTAATTCTTATGAGTCTGCTTTGGCAATTCAATTATTTGTCTATATCTCTCACAGCTTTAAAAATTTGTTTTTAACATGATAATTATCCACTCATTTGCTCAAGCTAGAAACCTGGAAATTGTCCTTGATATTATTATTCTTTTTTTACATTCTGACCACCCTCTCTAGTCAATGATCATATCCTAGCAATTATATTTGTAATTATGTCTTGAATGTATTTATGTATCTCAGCTATTGCCTAAAGGCTAAGATATCATCACCTCATTTATAGATGAATGGATAGCCTACAAACTTGTCTCACTGCCTCTAGTGCATCCTCCTACTATCTGCTCTCAACACCAGACTCTCTGCTTAAATCCTCTCTGTGGTTTCCAATTGCTTTCCTTCTAAAGGCCAGTCTTCACCATTTTTTCTGCTACAGCTGTCCCTCACTTAATTCTCTGTGATCAAATTACTCCAATTTTAATATCATCCTTCAATTCTCTCAAGATTTTCTCACCCCAGGGCCTGAATATAGGCTTTTTTCTCTGTCTGCAACACTTTTCCCAACTAATTCATCTTATGTCTTACCTTAAATTTGACTTTATCCTGTAAGGTTCTCCTGAACCAGAAACTTTATCATATAATCCGTATGACTTTCTTTTCCTCGTTAGATAGCTCACCAAAGCTACTAATAATTGGCTGGTGACTTGTGTAACATCTAATTTTTTCTCAGTTCCCTTTGTACTGCAAGCTCTGAGAGGGTAAGAATAGTATTCTCCTGTTCATTGTTATAACTCCAGGGTTCAACACAGAAATTAACAGAAGGACATTCTCAAAAAGGTTCACTGAATGAATGTAACAGTTTGATTCCAGGTGATGAAAGGACAAGTAATAGTTACTGTATCTTTCTAGATATTTAAGATAGAATTATCCCCAGTTCTTTCCTAGTTGATTGCTGTTTTGATTTAAAAAGTACTGTGGTACAATTCTACTTGCATGATGAATTAATGAATATAGTGATCTTACAAGGTGAATGTCCAGGTTCCAATAAAGAGGCAAGTCCTCTGGGTATTTAGTAAAGAAATTTGTTGAGCGTGAAGACTATGAAGTATTTTCTTCTTCCTGAGAAAGAAATATGAAACATTCAGAGAGCAATGGCTCTCTTAGGAGTTAAACAGGAAACACAAAATTGCAGATGGATGAAGGGCGGCCAACACTATACTTTCACAAGTTGATAAGGGGGAACTTGTCATTTAAATCAAGTATATTCTAAATAATACTCCTATCAGAGTCCATTGCTCTTCAATTCAGAATTCCATTTTAGAATTCTTACTTCCTACTCTGCATAGTTTTAGAATCTGTAGGTTGATGCTAATATTTCAGGCCATAATTTATTCAGGGATAAAAGGAAGGTAAGTGAAGAAAATGACAATATATAAGAGCAATCAATTTCTAGCAGAAGAGGTAAACATCTGCTTGTTCTCAAAGATGCTCCTGGATTTTAACAAGCTTCGAAATATGGCATAAACACTTGTAAACAAGACAAAGGAACTAGTACATCTGGCTTTAGCTTCCACTTCACTGCCTGGAAAGATTGGTGGATTTTGAGTTTGACCTATGACTTATGCCACTTACGGAAAGGTTTCAATAGGTTGATAGCCTTGCTGAGTTTGCGTAAGTCATCCAGAAAACTTGGTTTTATAAATGGATATACTCATATTAATCACACACAGCCTTTTTCCTTTTATTGTAGTTGAGTACGCATAGCATTAAATAGATAATATTTGAAAGCTTTTTTTGTGTGTTATAGAAAACCTTATAATAGGATTGCACTTATACTAAATACTTTCATACACAAACAAGCAATAAGTAACATATTAGGTGAAAACACATATGTGCGTTTGCTAACCACTACATTAGTTATCCAAATATTATTAGATTGTAATTTCATCTTAAATGTTTAATCACCAAAACATTTAATCACTTTAGTTTTGAAAGTTCCTTTTAATTATAACCGTATGCTTCATCTTTCTAAGCAAAACACATTGATACAAGTTCTCCCTTGATTACTTGACATAGACCCATGAGGAGCTTCAGTATATTCTACAGCAACTGACGATGTTCACAGGAATCACTGAGCTGCCAAATGAAAGGGTCCAGAATTTGCCACAATGGCATAAAAATTATTTTGAGCTGAAGACACCTGATTATCAACAAATGCAAGATGATGCTTTCTCTGAAGTTCCCTTATCTACCTAAAAACAGATTTTCCCCCAAAAAGAACTCAGTTGTTCTAAATTCCCACCCCTAGGGTTTTATTCCCCAGGGAAGGTTGCCTCATATCACAGGAGAGGAGAGAAGAAGGCATCACGCCCAGAGAGATATGGACACAAATGTCATAGCTCCCATCTATTCTCCTAAGGATTCATTTCTCTTTCCTAAATTTCACTTACTCTCCTTTAAGTGGCCTTCTTCCCCCTTTTCTTCTGAAGAAAATGACAATATATAAGACAAATCTCACTGCTCCTTTGGGTAGTCAGTTCTTTCTGTGATGTCCCTGGGCATGTAAAATTAAAAATTAATATATGTGCATGTCTCTTCTCCTGTTAATTTGTCTGTTATCAGTTTAATTCACAGAACCCCAGAAACCAAACCTAGGAGGAGCAAGGAAAAGTTTTTCCTCCACTACACCAGCATTATTGGCCATTCTCTACATGGTCCAAACTGCTTTACTTTTCATTTAAGACCTTATTCTGCTGATTCCTTAAATATTTCTTTTCTTTTTCCCTTCCTTTCCTCCTTCCTTCCTTCTATTTCTCCCTCCCTCCTTTCCTTTCTGCCTTCCTTTTTTCTATTCCTCAGCTCTCTCACTGTCACTGCTCTATCTCTGTCTCTGTCTCCCTCTCTCTATTTCTCTCACATTAAGGTTTTTTAGATGTTTTTGTTTGTTTGCTTTTTTCGGCTTGCGGGATCTCAGTTCCCAGACCAGGGATTGAACCCCGGCCAACGGCAGTGAAAGCACCAAATCCTAACCACTAGACCACCAGGGAACACCCAAGGTTCTGTTCTGTCTGCTACAGTCAATTTTCACTTCTTGCCATTAGCAGTATAATTACCTATATTTTAATCTTCCCTGGGCTGAGAAAACAAATGGCCGTATGTTTTAGAAGTATTTCTAGAAAAAGGCTAAAAAGGTTTTACCTGAAGAGTCTTAATAAATTCTTCTATAAGTAAAGTGCATAGATTTTAGTGTAGAGTCCTCATAGCTCTTCAGAAGGTATTTTTCTTTCCTTCTGGATTTGATATCTGTTTCAGGTAATTTATGTGGCTGCAAATGTTTTCTAGATCAGTGAGGCAATGTAAATAAAACATATATGTGCATTTTCTAGATAATTTTTATGTAATTATAAATATATACATATTATATATATATGTATGCATGCATGTGTATATGTTTGAGTATGTAGTGAACTGCACACTTAGATAAATCAGTTCACCAGTTTCTTTTGGTACTGCTATTTTGAATCTAATTACACGTCTGAGTCTAGTTCTTTAATAACAGTTCGTATTTCATGATAGCTCTGTTTTAGAGTGACATGAAACCTTCTGTATCAGTTTAATAATCATAAAATTGACTATCAATGAAACAAACACTAACATATTCAATTTCACCCTAAAACTAAATTATTTTATTGACAATATGTAGCTCGATTTATATAAAGTACTTTTCAATTAGAAAAGATTTTTGTTATTTACTAGGTTCTAGGCATGGTGCTAACTAGTAGCTGTAGGGAGACAAGATTAATTGGTAAGGTTCCTGAAATTCAGGTGTTTATTGGGGGTTAAGAGTGAGGAAAGCTATACAGAGGAAGTAACTTTTAAGCATCAGTGATAGATCAGATAGGAAAACTGCATTGTTAACCACTCATTCAAACAAGGACGAGTAGCAATAGAAACTGTGTACCAAGGACTCAGGTAAGATACACATGGAACATTTTTGGAATTGTGAATAATTCTCTAAAATTCACAATTGTCTCTCCCTGTGTCTCTGTCTCTCTGTCTCTCTCTCTCTTTTTTTGGTGAGTAAATGTATGGAGGCAGATTGTCTTTGCTTATTTGTGTATTTGGTTATATTTTTGGGAATAACTCTATTATTATTACTCTTATTGTTATTATTATGTGTCTATATAAGAGCGTTAGTCATGTAAAGGACATTCATGAATAAAAATGACCTTAATTATGTGACAACATGAAGCAGAGGAGTATCCATGGAGTTTATGCAGCTAATTCTCCACTCAAAATATTTCCACATGTGAAAAAGTTTGGTTTTTGTTTTATTCCTGGTTTATAAATTTAGTGTATTTATTTGTTAGCCCTCTACTTTTTTTTTTTTAAACTATAGCTTTTACTGCAAAGAAGTTATCATCTGGTATATAGTTTGAGTATTTAGTTTAAAAAAATCACACCACGTGCATCCCAGATACTGCTACTCAAATCCTGCCTTTATAGATAACTAGCTGTGAGACACTAGGCAATTCCTTCAGATTTGCTGGGTTTCAGTGTCCTCATTTGTATAGAGGGCTTGATCTTCCTATCACTGCCTGAGTCAAAGTGATTATTACCTCTGTTTCTTTGCAGTCCAAATTGACGTTCAAGTAAACATTTTCTCATCTACCAGTCCCTGTACTTTAAAACAGTGGAATTTAGAAAGACATGTGAGAGCTTTGCGTATTTTCCCTTATGTCTGTTTTAGCATCTTCTTTGAGTGTGAATAAAAATATGAGCTCATGTTGAGACAGCTTGTTATATTTGTTTGTATAGTGATTTCCATTAAAACATTCTTGAAAAGGAGAAAGGAATTCTCATTTATTGCAAACACTGAATTTACCATGCATCTTATCCAGCTTTTAATTAAGCAAGGTAGATAGTTTTGTTTTCACCTTGCAAATGAGAAAAATGGTTTCCAAGAGTCAGTATGTTTATGTCATGTGTATTTTAACACAATAAAAAGATATTTTTTAAAAGAATTGTTAGATGTCTAAGACGTCAAACTATTTGAATATACATATGACTTCAATACAGATCTGCATGAGGGCAAGTCTATATGTTAGCATAATATTTCTCTATTAAGAAACAGGGGTCAATCACATGTCCTTTAAACTCTTGACTGTATCAGATTTTGGGGATCACTTCCATTCCATCTATCTCTTTTGCTTCTAAGTTCTCTATTTTTCATCATTTATTACTCCTTTCATCTTACAGGAACCTTTTTTCAGCCTTGTACTGTCTAACAGAAAAGGCAAAAGTATTATTGATCCTAAACCACTGAAATCATTAAAACATAGTTAAACATGAATTAGCAGAGTGGTTAAGTGCACACACTATGGAGCTGGCATTTTTGCATTTGAATCCAGATTCCAAGCCTTTATTATTAGGTTTGTAATCTCTGCAAGTTAGGTGGATTTTCTATGCCTTAATTTCCTTGCTGGTAGAGTTGGAATAATGAAAATAGTATCTAAATTGAAGGATTAATTGTTAGATGAAATGAGCTACTTTTATGAGGAGAAAGTATTAAATACAGAAGATTAAGTAGTAGTCCTAAGCATTCTCTTTACACCAAGGGAAGCCTATACTTTTGGAGTTTTTAAGCTACACTATTTAATTTGAGCTTCTTGTACTCATTGTGTTTGGGAGATTTATGTGATTGCAAAATTCTGACCCCCAACTTTCTTTACCTCATACTTCTGTTATCCCAGAGCATTACTTCAGACTCTTGATGTCAACATCTTTGATTCCAAATTGTAATCAAACCTATACCTGCATTGAATCACTTTATGACATGGGCCTGAAGTTCTTGATGCCTGGGCTGTGCTCCAGTATCTTAGTAACCCAGCCTTGATTGCTCTGAAGAAAATGCCTGAGCCATCTCCTCTATCCCAGACAGCTTTATCATATTGGCTACATTATAACTAGAGAGGGGAACTCTGAAAAACTGGGGCCTGCAAGCTTACATTTGGGTGAGAAGTAGATGGTAAGGTCCAGGATATAGGTTACTTCTCAGTAGAGACAGCCTGATCCTTTGTTCAAAATGTGGGGAGATGGAGGTGCAACCTGCTGTGTTCATGGAAAATTCATCCACAAGATGGTGCGCACTGCTTATCTTTGTTTATAGATTTTCCATCTTGAACAAAAATGTTAGATATCGTATTTTCACATAATGGATAGAATAATAGTTTTTGTTTTTACGGATAGATTATATGTCCTGAGTTATAATCTGTCATATTTTGTATTTCAAGCTCTATTATGCTTGGACATGTACTGGATGTGTGTGTAGGCATGTTTTTATAACGTAAGACTTGATTCATATTACGCTTGTCTTTACTAAATAATGTAGACCTAGAAAATTTTGGAAGCCGGTGGGAAAAATAGACACTGCAAGAAGGGCTGACTGCTATTTTTTTGTGAGTGTTTTGCTGAAAACAGAACAATAAAAATATATTGACTATTTTGAAACACCAGTTCCGTGTAAAGGAAAATGCATGTATTTGTATATTCTTTTTAATTGTATAGGTCTTTATAAATGCAAAGTGGGTGCCTTTGGCTTCCTTTGTAATTCTCTCACAAGCTTTGTGTAAGTGCTCTAAACAGTTATAACGAGTTATAACGAGCAATAGCTACAGCTGAAAATAGGGAAGAAATATAGGTGTTATAGAATTACAAAGGAAGATATAGCAGGAACAGCAGCCACAGAAGTGAATCCGGTTGCTAATGCATTTAAGGTCTGCTTGAGCCTGATCTGAAATATTCCACTCCCACTGGATGGAGTGTTGCTGGGCATGCCCCACATTACACCTTTGGGCATCAGGTTACCTGGGTAGGGAGGTCAGGTCACATGATAATTTAATTGACCATAGAAAGCTTTCCACCTTTCCTAAGACCATGCAAGTCAGAAACTGCTTCTCTATAGTATAGTTATATAGGGAGGGTGGAATAGCATTGCTCCACATCCTAAAGCCCTGTGTTATGATCACCACATAGGGGCCCACCAAAGGCTCCAGACAGCATTCCTATTCAATATATAGACTTCAAAAATTATCATCATCTCCAGAGTCCATATGGCCCCTGTACCATAATAGCTTGTCCAGAAGCCAAGACCCATTAATAAGACTTTTCTTGCTTGGAGTCCCACTTAGAAATGGCAGCTTTTTGGGTTTCTTGGTAAATGGGCTGGAATAGCATGCCCAATAAGGGTGTATAATCCTCCAAAATTCAAAGAGGTTCACTAAGTATGGTGCTGCCCTTCACCTTAGAAGAGATATATTTATAATATAATAAACATATAATTATTATACGTGTGCATATATATATTTAGAAACTTTATGGATGTGAAAGGCTATTGAATTTCTCTATATTTCCTACTTTTAAGTACACATCTTATAAAGGTATTTAGGCTTGTTATTACTTCTGGCTCACCCACTACAATCTACATGACATCATCAATATGATGAATACACATGACATATGGAATAGAGAAGGGATCAATGCCCCCATGGCTTATTTTATGGTATAACTGGTACAGCTCTGGGTAAGAGAATGAAGCTATGGTATTGGATCTGCTAGCTCTATGCAAACTGTCTCTGGTGTCCCTACTCACAGGCAGAGAAAAAAAGCATTCACCAGATCAATACTTGAATATCAGGTGCTAGGATGTGTTGATTTGCTCCAGAAAAGAAATGACATCTGGAGCAGCAGCTGAAATTGAAGTCATCACCCAATTAAGTTTAAAATAACTCACTCACTTCCTCCAAGATCCATTTGTCTTTGGCGCAAGAAAAGAAGCAAGTGGAATTGGAATGTGATTGGAATCACCAACCCTGCATAATTCAAGTTACTGATGGTGAAATTAATCTCCTAATCTTTCTAGGAAGGCAGCATTGCTTTTGGTTTGCTATTTTGGTAGAGACAAATCTAAGGGCTTCCATACGTCCTTTTCTACCATAGTAACCCTTACTCCACAGGTCAGGTAACCAAAGAGGGGTTTCTGCTAATTGCTAGGTATATGCGTTCCAACTGTTCACACTGGAATTGAAAAATTAACTATGGCGTGGGTTTGGGGTCCTACTATACCCAGTATGCAATGGTCCCGAGGCAACTCCATTACTCACGCAACTCCTGTAACACCCTTCACTGGCTGGTGTACCACCCTACACTGGCTGGTGTACCACAGTGGCACATTTTTCATTTGAAATAGGACTTACATTCACCAGACTATGGACTTTCAAGTAAAAGTGTAATAGACTGACCATGTCTGTTCTGGGGATACCATGAAAAATTAGCCAGAATCAAAGAGCTTTTTAAGTTTCTGCTGCCCATTACATTAATCATTACACAATTTACCATCATTCTTCTTCCTTGCACATCTTATATGCAGCTACCATCTTTTGGTTCAAGAGGGCAATGCAAGCTCTAGTCGTGGCTTCCACATTTTGGCAAACAGAAATTAAAGTCACAAAGAAGGACACACCCCTGCTGTATTTGTGTTCTAAGGCTTTCATAACAAAGTACCACAGACTGGGTGGCTTAAACAACAGAAATTTATTTTCTCACAGTTGTAGAGGTTAAAAGTCCAAGATCAAAGTGTTGGCAGGGTTGATTTCATTCTAAGGTCTCTCTTCTTGGCCTGTAGATGGCTATCTTTTTTCCTTTGCCTTCAGATGCTTTTTTTGTGTTCTAATCCCTTCTTATAAGGACACTGATCATATTTATTTAGGGCCTGGCCTAAAGACCTCATTTTATCTTAATTACCTCTTTAAAGACCTATTTTCAAATATGGTTACATTTTGAGATACTAGGGCTAAGGACTTCAAAATACAAATTTTGGGGGGATGCAATTTAGCCCATAATAACTTCACTTTAAGTACATTTCTCTATAGCACGTACTAGTGATATTTGAATTCTATTGACTAAAACAGTCATATGACTGTACATGTGAGGGCATATGACTAAACATTCATATGTAAACAGTTGTTAGGGCATAAATAGGAATCTTGGTCACAATGTGAAAAAAATCACAGCTGAAACAGAACTAAAAACATGATCACCAATCCATGAAGAGTTTATAGCTTACATGCCTATGAGAATTATTTCATTGCAGGACAAAAAAAAAAAAAGACTAATTACTTGGAAACAGGAGGAGGTTTCTTGGAAAGAAATTAAGTGGGGGTAGCCCAACAATAAAGGACAAACTGAAGATCCTGGCATCAGAGAGATATGATATTGGAACAGGATCAGAAATCTAGAACGACATAACTAATGAGAGCATCTTCAAAGTGCGCCAAGTGCAATGGATCTGGTCTCTCAGTTTCCAATCTAATTTTATCCATAAAAGCTCAAATTTCTAAGTTAAAGATTGTGTGGTCTATGACACATCTATATCTAAGTAAAGAGATGTCTTTGAGAGTCTTTGAGAGAAGCAACACAACCGAATGCAATAGTGAGTTAGGGCAGGGAAGGTGGATACATAGAAGAAAGTCAATGTGCTGAAGAAGCTTTTACCAGAGAGAGATGAAATGAGTGCTGGACAGAAGAAAACAAGCAAACAAACAAACGAACACTACCCAAAGCTAGGGTTTCCAAAATATACATTTCTTAAAAACATGAAGATAATCTAAATACTAAATCCAAATGCATAAAAAGATCATAAGGATTAAAACTGAGAGTTGACAGGAAAAGGAGCTTAAACTCTGTGCCTGAGAATAATGAATGAGAATTAACTGCAATAAATGATAATTACATTAAATGCACTTAGAATTAAACTATTTCATTTACATGAAAAAATGCAAACATAGTACGTTAATCAAATATCTAAAATTAAAACCATCTTATAAAATAATGTATATAACAGTGTAGTCTTGAGGCAAAGAGGGTATTCCAAAGAGAGACACTAACCTCATAAAAGAAAAATAAATGGATTTGACAGCATAAAAATTGCAAAAGCCTATGTAGTCAACAAACCATGTACTCTGATGTCATTGAAATCTTTTGTGACAACTGTATATTTTAAGGGGAGAATAAAAAAATAACAGAAATGAGTCATATGAAATTGGAATCAGTCTATATTTTTTACCCTATAGAAAATTCTAAAATTCATATTTCTGAAGATCTTCAGTATAGATCTTCAACTTGTATTTGATACCAATGCCAAATCAAGTAATGTATAATGGTCTTCAAGGGCTGGGTCAAAGGAGGATTTGCTGTTAGCATTGAGCATTAGGGATAATTCCAAGTAAGCCATGCTGCTTCCTGGGTATCACCCTTTTAATAACAGTTTTTCCTCTTTAGTTGGTCTTAAGCAGTAGAAATAGAGATTATCCAGACTGTACAATGGATGTTATCTTCAGTAAAGTGAATTAATTACAAGCTAATGCTGAATCTGAAATATTTTCTAGATAACATTTTCTTTTAAAGTAGAGACTCTTTAGAATAAAATTGATTTTTCAGTGTGCCATTGTTATCTTTGATCCCAGCACAAATAATTTTAAAACATGAGTTGTGCTGTCCCTGAGTAATTCTGGTGGCATATGGTACTTGATGTTTGCCTGATAGTTACATTGTGCTTTTTGAACTTTTTAGTTAAAAATTTAAAATTAAAATGTCTGCTATAGCCACACACACACACACATATATATATGTAAATATGTATGAACACACATGGTGATATATATATACACATATACCTGTATACATATAAACACACCAGAAGTATGCATGCTAATATGTAGGTATATATGTACATATGCAGTACATATACATATACACATGTGTGTACACATAGGTATATGTGTATAAATGTATACATTACATAATATATAAATACATAATTATATATTTTAATGTATAAATAAATATAATTTATGATAGAAAGATTGTTTTATTTATTTTTCAAAATATCTTTTGCCCATTTGTTTCTGTGAGAAATATTTTCCCAGCCCTAAATGCTTAAATCTCTCTTGATTCAGAATCTGTTTGAAAGAGACTATTGTGTGCTTCTGATTCACAAGCCTGCACCACAACTGATCTTCCACAATGGTTTTGTGACAGTCTCCTTCTGAAGCAGGCAAAGAATAAATGACATAATGTAACCCTATTTATTTATAAGGATTGTATTTTCATTGATTGACATCTGAACCCAGAGGAAATATAGTTTTATTTTCCACCAACAAAATGAATCAAGTTTAACAGTCACCTGAATTCTCCCAAGTCAAGTACCCTTTTTATCATTCTAAAAACAGAATGGTTACACTAGCCTAAACACAAAGCCTGAAGCTTAGTTCCTTACTCCAATTTATCATGATTTGTATGTAATTGAGAGGAAGCCAATTATATTTTTGCTATCAGTTAGTAGTCTGGAAACCTCTGTCAGAACTAGAATCTTTCTTAGATTTTTTGGAACTTTTCTTTTCAGTTTTCTGGAAATGATGGTACAGATTTTTTCTTTGAAGATAACTGGAATTCTTAGCTTGGATAATATCATTCATATTTGAAAATCATACTATCGAAATAATAACATTTTCCCCACTATTGTTTGAAGCCTTAGAACAGAAAAAGGAAGAATAATTGGTTGTTATGTCTATTCTATGACAGGTTTTGAACACTATTTTGAAGTGTTTACTCTTTTATCCCTTGATGTTCCTTATGTGAAGTTAAAATAAATAACCAAAATTAATCACATAGAGGAAAAACACTCACTGCCTTGAGGGAACTGAAAGATTTAATTATGGTCAAACTAAGTAATGTTCAGAATCTTCTATGTTTAAAGGAAGGGATTGTGCTCAGACAGTCTTGTTTAGAAGATTTATGTAAGTCATTAGCCATCCACAGCCAAGTGGCCAAAGCTTTAATTGGTCTTTATTACAGCTGGACCATAAAAGGAAAAAAAATTCCAACTAAACACTTTGGATGTTAAAAGTATTTGAGCATTTCAGCTGCCACCTGCAATTTGCCAAAATCCATACACACATTCAGCATGTCTCTAATGCAAATATCTCAGTAAAATGTTTTACTTCCAACAATATTAAGGAAGACAACGGAGGAGTAACAAAAAATGAAAGAATATCACTAAAAGACTACAGGAAAAAGACCTATCTTAACCTTTTTTTTGGTCATAAACGTCAATATAGGAAGCAGAAATTATGTAGCATGTGTGTTAACACACAATGCACTCGGGATTTCCTCCTCTTTAGACAAAGTGATTCACTTACCCTGGCTGATTCCTCAAAAGATTTTCTGCTTTTGTCAGGGTGAAGGAGAGAATTCCTAACCAGACAGCAGCTTTGTTTATAGCATGCTCAGCAATGCCTAATAAAGTTTCAGGACTGAAAAAAAATTTAGATCACCTATTTCAAGCTACAAAAGAAGTGTATTTAATTGCTCTACGTGTTTGCTACTCGAAGTGTGAGCAGTTGACCAGAAGCATGGGTGTCACCTAGAAGCTTGTTAGGAATGTAAAATCACACCCCTACTTTTCCAAAATCTTCATTGAAACAAAATTCGCAGGTGAAGCATGTGCATATTAGTTTGAGAAACCCTGCCTAACAATATTTCTTCCAAATGTTTATCGAGATCTAATATCTTCAGTTACTAGGTAATCAATACCTTCGCTACCCTACTTTATTATGGGTTAACTCCAGTGATTATAAAGATTTTCCTTATATTAAGGCAAAAATCTGCTTCTTTATTATTTACATTGGATTAGTCTAAATTCTTCTAGGGCCAATCAAAATAAGGTTTTGTTGGGTTTTTTTTTTCACTCTTTCAGGACAGCTTTTTAGATCATTAAACATATCACTTGTTCTATTTTCTTAATCTTCAATTCCTTTAGTCAGGCCTCACATTACAGAGTAGTTATTTCCCCAGCCATGTTGGGTGCTCTATATGAACTCCATCTTGATGATTTGAAACTGAGGAGTGATCTCTCATTCTGAGATGCGGTCCTCCAGTGATCAATGCAGAGTTAAGCAAAAGTGTTGCATCCTACATTCTGCACATTCTTCCTCTGTGAATGCAGCCTAAAGATTGTGTTGCCTTTACTTGGGAAACTGGGGACATTTCGTTAACTACAGACTCATTACATTAACCTGAGAGTCTGTAGCAGTGTTGGGCATGTCTCCACGTGCTACCGTTTTTAATCTAATATATGTCAGATTAACTCTTTGGACCCCAACAGGGAGCTCTAAAAAAGGCAAACATACATTGCTACACACAATTGTCTGCATTCTTATCTGAAGCAATTTTCCTATAAATTTACCATGTTAGACTGAGTACATCATCTCAATTTTGAATCATGATTTTTCCAAATTATGAGTTTGCTATTTCTTTGATTGAAATCCTTTTAAAAATGGGTGAGGGCTTCCCTGGTGGCGCAGTGGTTGAGAGTCCACCCGCCGATGCAGGGGACACGGGTTCCTGCCCCGGTCTGGGAGGATCCCGCGTGCCGCGGAGTGGCTGGGCCCATGAGCCATGGCCGCTGAGCCTGCGCGTCCGGAGCCTGTGCTCCGCAACGGGAGAGGCCACAACAGTGAGAGGCCCGTGTACCACAAAAAAAAAAAGGGTGAAAATTTCTGCTATTATCTTGCACATCTAACATGTTAAGATTGTGATTTACTTTCTTATGCCACTGTTTATGTCTCTATATCTATCTATTTATCTATCATCTATGTTTTTTTCCTGGCCAGAATATGCTTTTATTGAAAAAAATATAATTTTCACTCACAATTAATTTTATTTGAGGAATAAAAACACTATAATGGCCTAAAGAACACTACATGAACTGATTCCATTACCTTTTTTTAATATGATTTTTAAAAATTAATTATTTTTGGTTGCATTGGGTCTTTGTTGCCGTGCGCAGACTTTCTCTAGTTGTGGCGAGCAGGGGCTGCTCTTCGTTGCGGTGCGCGGGCTTCTCATTACGGTGACTTCTCTTGTGGAGCACCAGCTCTAGGTGTGCGGGCTTCGGTAGTTGTGGCTCATGGGCTGTAGAGTGCAGGCTCAGTAGTTGTGGCGCACCGGCTTAGTTGCTCTGCGACATGTGGGATCTTTCCCGACTAGGGCTCGAACCCGTGTCCCCTGCATTGGCACGCAGGTTCTTAACCACTGCGCCACCAGGGTAGCCCTCCATTACCTTTTAGTTTTCTCTCTTTTTACTCTTTCTCTCACATCTTCCTTCATTCCCTTACTCAAAATCTTAAAATCATTTCTACCCTAAACATTCTGATACTTCCTGACTATTTTCTTATGCATTTCTTTTTCACAGCTCCTAACATCACCTAAATACTAAATTTTGCATACTTATTTCATTTATTGTATTCTCCATCACCACCACCACACACATACCCTCACATGCTTGCTTGTGTGTTTTGTTCACAATTTTATCCCCAGAAACTACACTGATGCGTGGAACTCGTAAGTACTCAAAACTATATGTTGGATGAATAAACACATAACTCTTCTTCTCCTTTAACCCCATCTGAGCTTCAGTTTGTTCATTTACAGATCGAGGAAAAACAACATTTACTTTACAGGGTGTGTAAGAATTTAAAGCAACAATAGAATTCCTAGCCCATAGTAGACTCTGCAGTTAATCTTACATTTTAGAAGTTAACTTTCCAAATTCCAGTATAGCAAAATTGTGTATATTGATAGATAAATCTGTAATCTCTTTTTTCCTGTTTCTTTTTAATTGCACCACTGCCAATAGTTATAGAAGTTCTTAGAATTATTCTAACTTATATAAATAATTTCTGTTCAATTTCTCCCTTCTGCTTATTTTTGCTGGAAGTCATCTTTTTCCTGTTCCTCCTGGTTCAAAATTAATGATATGGAGGCGATGAGAAACAATGCCCAGCTCTGTCCTGGAGGAATAATGGACCTCGGAAGAGTATGCAGACATGAGTGCAACAGCTTTGATAGCACTTCTGCTCATTAGCTTTCTCTGTATACTTAGTGATTTCCTCTGTCATGACTTTGCCTGTCATGTACTAGAAAAAAAAAAAAAGCTGCTGTCTCTATATATGAACCTAGACCTAGGAAATACGGCTAGGAAAAAAAAAGCAAACTTTTCTGGGGTATCCTGCATCCAAATTGGATCTTCTATGTATATTCGGAGTAGATTTTCTCTCCCTTAACCCTATTTGAACTTCAGTTTGTTCACTTATGGACTGAGGAAAAACAACATTTACTTTACTGCGTGGCTGTGAGAATTCAAAGCAACAATAGAGTTCCTAGCCCCTGGTGGACACCATAATGTAATGATGAGAATAGTACATATGTTTGTTCATGTTTCTTTTGCATGGAATGGGCTTCTGTCCTAATCTTCCTGTTAAACATCTGTTTTCTTTTCAAATGTTAACTCTTCTTTGAAAAAATTCCTGAATATCCCTTTTCTGGTGGAAATAATTATCTCTGACCCTTATTCCCGGATCACTTTATATATGCTTCAGAAAACATACTATAAACAGTTCATATTATTTTGTAAGTAATTGTGCATTCATATCTTTTTTAAAACACTAAGCAAACTCAATTAGATTATATTGATGGGAACTCCTTGAGAAAGGATATGGGTCTTACTTTTCATTCTTACTACCTGTTATAATGTCTTATATTATCTTAATAATAATGACTTTCCAATTGTTTTGTCCTACTTTGATTCATAGAGATAAAATCACATACATACAGAGAGAATATTGGCAAGAGTGGAGATTCTGAGTCAAGGATCAACCTTACCTCACTAGTTACATGACCTTCAACGAGTCGTAAGCCTAGCTGGACTTTATATGTCTCATCTGTAAAAGAAGGTACCAGAATCCACTAATTTTCAGTCATTTTTTAAAATACAGACTTTTTTCTTCATCAAAGGAAATCTTACTTGGACCTTACTTGGAACTCTAACACATAAAATGATAAAAGCTAAGCTACTCCAATTGAAGAGGGAGATTGAGGAGGGAAGTAAGAACTTCCTGGAAGATGAGAAGGAATGTACTCTAGGTTAATATATTTGGTTATTTCAAGTAAATATTATGAGAGGCAAGAGCTCCAGTATGTGTTCTAGACTCAGGATTAAGCTTTACATTTCTACCAAGAATGTCTTTCACTGGTATATCATCTTACATTTTGGATATCCTCATTATATATACCTACTGTATAGCACAGACAACTATATTCAATATCTTGTAATAACCTATAACGGAAAATAATCTGAAAAAGTGATTCACCACTTTGCTGTGCACCTGAAACTAACACAACACTGTAAATCAACTATACTTCAATTAAAAAAATTGTTTTAGGAACTGTTTTCCATAGCAGCTACACCATTTTACAATTCTACCAATAGTGCACAAGGGTTCCAATTTCCTCACATTCTTGCCAACATGTGTTATTTTTTGTGTGTGTCTTGTTTGTTTGTTTGTTTTTCGTAATGGTCATCCTAATAGGTGTGAGGTGAAAGTTGATTATATTTTTTGTTTGTATTTCCCTTATTATTAGTGGTGTTGAACACTTTTCCACGTACCTGTTGGCCATTTGTATATCTTCTTTGGATATATGTCTATTCAAGTCCTTTGTCCATTTAAAAAATCAAGTTGTATTTTTTTTATATAGAGTTGTATGAGTTCCTCATATATTTTGGATTAACTCCTTATCATATATATGGTTTACAAATATTTTCCCATTCTATATGTTGCCTTTTTACTCCGTTGATTGTTTCCTTTGATATGTAGAAATGCTTCAGCTTGATGTACTCCCACTTGCCTATTTTTGCTTTTATTGTCTGTGCTCTTGGTTTCATAACCAATAAATTATTACCAAGATCAATGTCATGAAGTTTTACCCACCTTTTCTGCTAGGAATTTATAGTTTCAAGTCTTACATTCAAATCTTTAATCCATTTTGAATTGAGTTTTTTGTATAGTGTTATATAAGAGTTTAATTTTATTCTTTTACATATGGATATACAGTTTTTCCAGCACCATATTGGGATTTCGCTAGGGATTGCATTGAACCTGTAGATGTTTTGGGTAGAATGGCTATTTTAACAATGTTAAGTTTTCCAATCCATGAACATAAAATGTCTTTCTATCTGTTTGTCTTCCTTAATTCTTTTTATTTAAAAAATTTATTTATTTATATTTGGCTGCATTGGGTCTTTGTTGCTGTGCGTGGACTTTCTCTAGTTGAAGTGGGTGGGGGCTACTCTTCTTTGCGGTGCGTAGGCTTCTCATTGCTGTGGCTTCTCTTGTTGTGGCTCACAGCTCAGTAGTTGTGGTGCACAGGCTCTAGAGCACAGGCTCAGTAGTTGTGGTGCACGGGCTTAGTTGCTCTGCGGCATGTGGGATCTTCCTGGACCAGGGATCAAACCCGTGTCCCCTGCATTGGCAGCCAGATTCTTAACCACTGTGCCACCAGGGAAGTCCTTCCTTAATTCTTGAAGCAATGTTTTATAGTTTTTAGTGTACAAGTCTTTTGTCTCGTTTAAGTTTATTCCTAAGTATTTCATTCTTTGTGTTTCTATTATAAATGAGAAGGTTTTCTTAATTTCCTCTCAGATTGTTCTGATCTGTTCTGAATCTTATCAACTGACTTCTTCTATTAACTGCCACACTACTCATTCTGATGTTATTGAATAAAATCCTCTATGGTTTATTATATGAAAAACACCTTTAAAGACACTGAAATTTCATAATTGTGCACAAAAATTATAGCTCCCTTTCATTCATTATATAACAAAGTCAGAGGAGAAAAGAAACCAATATTACTTGTTTCACATAGTAGTGACATTTAAGGATGTCAGAGAATCATATATATAGGTATATTTTAACGCCATACAATTTTTCAAATTAATGTTAATTACATAGTGATTTAAATTTGGCTAACAGTCAACTTTAAGTGTTTTGAATTTTCCTAAGCATATCTTTGCCAAAGTTTCTTATTGATGCTTCCTTGGAGATGCAAAGATAGCAATTTGTATTCCAAAAACAAAGAGAGCACTTAATTTAACCAGATCCATGAATATTATAAGAAAATATAAGCAGTTCCTTAAAAAAAATAATTTAAATGATATCTAGCTCATCTTTATCTTATTTCACAAGTAGCAGGGCTAATGAAATAGGGAAATCATTTGAAAAATAGGTTCTTGTCATATTACCTATTTAAATTTATTAAAAACCTGAAAATAATTACTTAGATGCAATCCAAAAGCAGGCTTTAAAACTTTTGATACTTGTATACTTCATGATTTGTTTTTTTCTTTCTGGCCACTGATGGAAATCTGGTTTCTCTAGGAAATTATTATTTAGTTAAAATGGAAAAACAGTTGAGAAACATTTCAGAATGCTTTTCCACAGCTGAGACTTTAATTTATGGATTTATCTCTACCACAAATTCAAATAATGTCATGTTTAATTAAATCTCGTGTTTTAGGTGGAACCAGTCTGACCTCGGTGTCTCTCTACAGAACCTACTATGAAAATTGAGGTAATATATCTGAAATGCACAAGATTTTGGATAGCATTCAGTACATTTCAGCCCATTATGAGCCACTTTTTTTTCACATACCATGCACCCAAAGTGAAAATACTCAGACTTAAAGTTCTTTAATTCTTGTCGCCATGATGAAAATAATGTGGACTCCGTGTGTATGTGTGTGTGTGTGTGTGTGTTTGATTTTAATAATGATGGATGAAGCATGAACATATGAATGTATGTCTATGTCTCCTACTTTTTACTGCCCTGACAGAAACAGCCGGTCACCTGGTAAGACTTTGATGACAGGCTCTTACTTTTTAAAATTATGTCAAAATTTCTACTGTGGTTCTTGCATTTAGCAAGCAAGATCATTAAAATTTTATAAAAAATTAATGACTTTTATTTTCAAAAATTTATTTATTTACTTTTTTTGCTTGGGCTCCCCTCTGTACTTAATTCTCAACCAAATGTCATTAGAGGGATGAGATTTCTGACATTCTTCTTTTCACAAGGGTGGCATCTCCTCTGCATTCTCCTAATGATAATTATTTAAGTTTCATATATTGTTGACTTTCTAAAAGAAATGCTTCATAAATGATCTTCCAACTGTTCTGAAAGGGAACCATGGTCTCTCTTGGGCAGCCAAGGACATTTCAGATCCACACGAATCACTCCAAGTTCTTCAATGTCTGAGATGGAAATGCAAGCAAGGTTTATTTATTTGCTTATGCCTGAACTCTTTCATCATAAGAGCGCTTTTCTTAAAATCTCTTGACATATAAAATATAAACACAAGACAAAAATATATGCATTCTATTTAGTCATCCAATTCTTTAGTAAAGCTTTAAAGTAACTTCCTGCTGTTAAAGAATGGGCATTGTTAGAGGATAATATAAAATTCATAATACTAACATTTTCTCTCCCTTATTCTTGTTCTACTGCTAAACAGCAGTTTGGTGCAAATTTAATCCTTTAGAGAAGTCTTCCTTGAGCATTGGGATGCTTTCTCTATTTCCAGGATCTGATCACTTCTAGTTTGCCCTTGAGAACCGAACTACTGTGGAGGTGCTACAAAAGTTTTATGTCCAAACTTTGAAGGACTCTGGGACAGACTACGGATTACAATGAATTTATCACAATGATATCATTGAAGTGAACATCTCTCCTCCATATTTCAGTTTTTCTTTGAAATTTAATCCTTGAAATCCTGAAATTTAATCCCTAATTTAAACCACGTTTAATTATCATCTTGTATCATCTTCACCCAGATTCTAATGCAGCTGTACACATAGCAGTTGCTTAGAAAATATTTTATTTGACTCTATTCGTAACTGCATTTTAGAGAAGGTTTTGGTAGCCTTTCTTGGATGAAAGACCTGTTAACATGTAAGTCTCATGGATAATGTATCCACGTTGCATATCTGTATGGCTTGGATAAATGCTGTCCTTCATAGACTGCAAATCAGAATGGGAACACTCAAGCTTTGTAAGAAGACCTAGACTTGAATCATTGCTCTGTCATATATCAGTGGTAGATCTTTCAGAAGTCGCTTTCCTGAGCTTTTTCCTCCCACCATTAAATGGAGATACTACTCATCTCAGAGACTTACTGTAAAGATTACATAATGTAGAAATAACAGTTATGAATTACTTATGGAGCACATTTAAATCTCACAACTCTATGCAGTGAATATTGCTTTTATTCCCAATTTATATTAAGAAAATTGAGAGAATATTTAAATTGCCCAAGATGGCACAGTGGTTACTGAGAGAACTAGGCTTTGAATCCAAGCAGTCTGGCTTTGGATTCTGTGCTCTTACACAGAATCTGGCACAGAATTCATGATTAAATATTTGATATTGTCTCTTCCATTGACTCCACTCTCATACCAGACAATAGATTAATTTTAGAATGCATATAAAATTTCTTTTCACTGCATTTTAATAATCCATGGTCGCTTCTTGCTGGTTGGATGTTGAAGGTGTTCAGCTTTCTGGCTACAGTGTAAATTGTCTTCTTTAGTATCTTCCATCTCTAGAAGCTCCCCCTCCCCGGGTGATGTTAAACTTTTTAGACTCCCCCCACCCTCTCGTTTGAATGCTTTAAGAAAGTATACCTTTAATTTAAATCTTTTTTATTTTAAGCATTTTTTTTCTCTTGGCTTTTATAACACATTTTTATCTCTATGACTGTTTATTTTCAGTCTTTCCTGCTGATCCCTCCTCTCTGCACTAGCTGTCTAAATGTTGAAATTCTCCCTCCTGGATTGGACTTGTACATCTTTTGTGTGTGTGTGTGTGTGATACGCGGGCCTCTCACTGTTGTGGCCTCTCCTGTTGCGGAGCACAGGCTCCGGAGCGCAGGCCCAGCGGCCATGGCTCACGGGCCCAGCCACTCCGCGGCACGTGGGCTTCCTGGACCGGGTCACGAACCCACGTCCCCTGCATCGGCAGGCAGACTCTCAACCACTGCGCCACCAGGGAAGCCCATGGACTTGTACATCTTTAAACATTTATTCACATTAGAGCAGGAAAGCCTACATTTATCCTGATAAAAGCACATGTCAATTAGAATTGGAACTACAAATATTAAAGGACACAGGGTAGATTTAGGGACTGACTACTAACTCTATCTCCTTCTTGTGTCACAAACCTTCTGTTTCATGGTATCTTTCATTCTCAATGTTGTCTATGCATTCACTTTCCTGTGGTGACTAGATCTAGCTACTATTCTATTTGGTTGTTTTTTAATATCACTTTCGTACTGCCCCACCACAAAGGGATCCATTCTTTTAGTTACCTAGTCAAATTTCCAAGACAGTAAATATGTTTCCATGACTTATGACACTCTGTATGACCTGGCAGCTATTTTCATCTCTAACCTCATTTTGAGTCATGTACTGCCATGTGCCCAGAACTATCCATCATGAACTGCATCCTCTTAGACTCACCAAATCATAAGGTTTTGTAGCTGGGCAACAAACCACTGTAAGATAGAAGTGATACATCTGAGATTGAGCATGAATAGGACCAGAGGATTCCCAGCAAACTATATGAGCAGGCAGCCCAGACCCCCATGGGACTCACTACTCTTTTACTAACACCCTTCATCAACCTATGCCTATAACTTATGGGGGATCCCATGTATCTACCTGGAGGAAGAAAAAGCTTGAGTTTATTTTACAAATAAATCATCTTTCTTCATATGCATGCTAGCTGAAAAAAATATATCCACAATTAGAATGGCCTTGAAAGACAGTGGTGAGGAAAAAGCTTCCCAATGAGCAGTGCATCTGTTTGTCTACCTTATGAGGAAAGAGAACTGGCCCAAGTTTAGAGTATGCTCATGGAAAGGCAAATAGCTTGTCTGGCTGGTCAGGGAGCTAAGCAAAAAAGACTTGAAGGTCATAGACAAGGAAGTATAGAAAATTATCATATGGATAGACATATGGACACGAGCATAAAGTATAAAGATCTTTGTATCATATGGCAATGCCCATCAGAGAGCATGCCTCTACCATGAAAGAGGCACTAAATATCTCTGTAAACACAATCACCTGGCTGAGTGATTTCAGCCACATTATCAGTGGGCAGTCAGGTGACAGCACAATGGAAAAAGGAACCAATTGAACAGTGGTAGAGATTGGGCTGTGCACTGGCCTAACAGCATGGACTGCTATTACTGAAGCTGATTTAGCTACTGATGCTGTCAAATGTCTAACCTACTAGCCACAGAGCCAACGTTCAACCTCTATTACAGAACTTTTCCTTCAAGTGACTGATCACTTGGTGCCAAGTTGATTACATAGGTCTTTATCAGCTCTGGAAGAGCCAGAGGTTTTCTTTCCTAGGGGTAGATACAATTGCTCATGAGTCTTTAGGGTTTTTAGATAGCACTAATATCTGAGGGTTTATTAGATATTTGATCCATTAGCATGAGATTCGAAATCATATTGCTTCAGATCAGGCAGGTATTTTGAAGCAAAGGAGATATGTGAGAGAACCCATGACGGTGAGATCCACTGGTCATATGCCATCACACATTGCATCACCCCAAATCAGCTGACCTGACAGAAGACTGCAATAGCTTACTGGAGTCACAGCTGAACTACCAGCCCAGAGGTAGTGCTTTACAAGAGTGGTATGACACTGTACACTATATTAAAGACCTTTGTGTGTCATTGTTTCCCCAATAGAGAGAATATATTGATCCTGGAAGCAACAGGTGTAGGAACTAGTGTCCTACAGTCCATAACTCTCAAAGGAGCCATTTGGGGACGTTATGCTTCCCATCCCTGAAACCCCACTTTCCGTAATGCTAGAAGTTCCAATTCCCTACTGGGAGAACAATTTTTCTAGAGGTTATCATAAGTGTTACCTTAAATTATGAGTTATAGCTGTCACCTGAGCATTTTGTATCAAAAAACTAGCACACAAAAATAAGAAACATTTCACAGCAAGAGTAATCGATCTTGATAATCAGGAGGAAGCAGGACTGTAATTCATGGTAGAGGAAAACAGGAATACATGTGAAACCCAGCTGATTCACTTGCCTGCCTCTTGGTATGTCTACGTCCAGTTTTGATTATAAATAAAGAGGTGTAACCGTTTCAGGCTGGGAAGGATGTGGCGGACAGGGATTTAAAGCCCTTGGGGATAAGGAACTGAAAAGGTCGTGGCTGACTGTGGGAATGACCTAGAATAGAGAGTAGAGGAGGGGAAAGGTAAGTGTCCATTGAAGCACTGAGAATAACTCTAATCACAGCTATAATAGTACTTTCTGTAACTTTCCTGTTTTCCCTTAGGAAAAGAGGATCACTAGAATCCTGAAGAATCAGCTGTTCAATGTACAGAGAAAAATGGATCTCAATGGCACAAAGAGTAAACTGACCATATCCCTCTTCAAGAAAGTAGTTGTTGTCCCAAAGTGGGGCGTGTGATGAGAAGACAGTAGCTAGGTGTCAGCTCCTCAGGATAATTCACTTCACTTGACGTTATGTACTTCTCAGGGCAACTTGCATACAGCGATTGAAAGAGACAGAGGCATAACGTCCCAGCCATTTTGGTCTGTCTCAGGGCCTCCCTAGCAGGTAATATTCACTCCAGAGGTCTTTTCGTGGTTGCCCAAGGCTTGATTGATTACGCATCACAGTTCGACTTCCGTTTGATCCTGCTTCCATACTCTTTATGCAATAAACACCTAATGAGCATCTTACACCCAAACACCGTTAGTTTCTGGAGAACACAAATTACAACAGATTGCTATTTCTTTTAAAAAACTAGATGTCTAGCCTTCTGCTAAAAGAAATACAAACATAAATGTCTCCCTATATGAGGGGTTGTAAAACTTGGGTCTAAGGTTGGATCTTAGGGGGTCAGGAATTACCAAGATACTTCATGTAGATGGTATATGTATGGGTTTACGTGATAGAATGTGTATGTGTATTGCTACTTATTTTTTCCCCAAGGAGAAAATGCACATATATTCACAAGAGAGGATCCATAAGTTTCATTCAATTCATACTTGCCAAAGCAGTATGCAATGAAGAAGTCTGACTCAGTGGCATGTAGGCTAAAAGCATAAGTACTTTTTTCATGATCTTGAATATATAACCACTTCAAAATTAGCAAAGTAATACTTTAAACAGTTGAACTACTGTTCTATATATGTTCAAATCAATTAATAATATGCTTATTAATGGTAATGCAAATATGGAGTTGAGGATGAAATGGTCATTGGCTGAGGCAAATGTAAGAATGAAAAATGAATAGGCCTCCTTCAGGAATGTCCATTCTAAATGTTTACTATATGGATATGACTCATATTATTTTTATCCATGGGAAAACTTAGTATTTTTTCATAGATCAAGAAAATGCTCTACTTTGTGGGGTGGCTATGAAGCATTTTGGAAGCATTTCTGGGTTATCAAATTAAAACCAAATATGCTTTCATATGTTTGAGAATACCAGAGGCTGATTTCTTTGTAATTTTATTTACAAGTTATGGAAAAAAATATGAAAATTGTATTCATTATATTATTGAAGCTATCCCAAAAATATCCCAGGGTCTTAGTCACCTCAATGCCCTGTGACCTCCTGGACTCAGTAATTAATCAGCTTTGACTGCTCCAGCAGTGACTGACTTTAAAGCAGGATCCCAACAAAAGATCACATGCACACAAATGCATTAATTGTTTTGTATTATTGCTTTTAAGATTTAAATAAGCTTATTCAAAATCTTTATTTGAAAGCAATTAAAACTAGGATATATATATATATTACATATATGGATATATATTGTATATATATATATATAGAGAGAGAGAGAGATACATATTGAATAGAATTTATATAAGGATAAGAGTATCTTTGTCCTGTCCACTATTTTCCTTAAGGAAATAATAGTCACTTTACACCAACATGAACTGAGCTTTAATCAACATGCAAAGAATGTAAACATATTCAGAATTTATTTCAGTGATGCAGCACTGTAAAGGTATGTATTAAAAGAAGCAAACAAAGCAAACAAAGGTTGGAGAGAAATATCTTCTAATTATTCTGACCATTTTTTTAATTCTTTCACTTCTCTGAAATATTAATCCTGTAAATAAAAAAGAAGTGTGCTTCACTAAGATTTGAATATGGAAAGCCATGTTTGTGTTCAAGGAATTTCTAGATAACTTGTCACGAACATTGACATAATAAAATACTTAAATATAACCTAGATATAATTGACTCTGACTTAGGGAAATCCAGACCTCCGAAAATAAGAAAAAGTCTCTAGTGAGAGAGGTCCTGGCAGGTGTTTATCTTCTACCTTTATCATAGAGAGTCAAGTGAAAACAATTCAGAAAGGTCAATGCTAGTAGTAATAAAATTATGAACTAATAGGAAGCTATTCTAGCTAGGGAAACAGTGAGTTGGAAAGACTGATATGAGAGTCTCACAATGTGGGTGTGGACTGCCTCACATGATGTGTTACATATAGGCTTTCCATGGGGAATTTGGAATCTCTTTTCAGTAGTAAACTCTTCACTTCTCTGATAGATATTGCTAGTTTACTAATTGGTATATATGAATTGCCTCTGTGTGTACTGGGCTCTTACCTACCCAGGTTGTTGGTGATAATTAATTAAAATTAAATTGAACAAGTGTAGAAAGTGTTTACTTTGGGGTCAAATATAACTATGTAAATTGTGTTTGAAGCTTTGTTCTAGAGATTTAGAGGTCTACAAATGTCAGTGTTAAAATTTTTGCTAATAAATGTTGTTAAAAATGTGAACTTTGTAGTTCAATATGACTCAGAGTCTCCTAAGTGAAAAGTTTCTTTCTCAGTTTTCAGTTTTCTTCATTTTTCGCAGATCACACATCATGGAACTAAGGGATTTTAAAAGCAGGTTGATTAAACTCTTCAATTCTCCAATGAGAAAGAAATATCTAGGGAGGTGGAATGAGATGTGTAACATTCTCAGAGAGCATTAGGTCTTGGGGTTGTTGGATTTTGCCTCCTCTGACATTTAGACTTTGGACTCTAGTAATTAAGTCTTGCCTGAAATGTACATATTCAGACTTTTTAATAATACTGGTTTTGACTATCATTAAATTTCAAGTGTAGTGTTTGGCCAGAGGCTATGTGTCCAATTTTCAGGGATTGACACAAGTTTTAAGCATTCCATGGAGTAGCAGGGGTTTGGGGTTCAATCTAAATGAACTCTATGGTCAGAACCAAGAGTGAGAACCTCTAATTCAGTAATTATCTGAAATGTCACGTCTTCTTTTGATATGTACTTATTCTGAATTGATATATGTGAAGATCACATTTTTTTTAAGACACAGAGATTTTGAGCCTCTTTGCATTGATTTTCTACCTTTATATTGTTTACCATCAGTTCACTAGTTTGCATTTATTAATTGTCTTTTGTGTGTACCAGATTTCTAATGATTACTGGTGATTACCTAAACTTGGAGAAGAGAAAAGATGGAAAGTATGTTCTCTGGATGTCGATATAGTTGTATCACTAAATATGTTTGGCAGAATTCCCCGAGATGGAGAAATTTACAAGCAACAGTGTACACAGACTTCGGCATATTGTTTGGGTGTGCATAATTCAAGGTCTAAAAACTAAGTTGCATTGTCCTTAGAAGTGGGAGTTTTTCTCTCAGTTTTAGTTAGATTTTTCCACATTTGAATTTTATTAATACTTCAATAATTTTTATTGAGTTCCTACTCTCTGCCATGCAACAAAGAAAGATTTATGTCCTCACAGTTTACATAATAATAAATTTCACAGATTAAAAAGAGAAGGGAATTTAGAAGTCTCTAACAATTTTTATTAATTTTCTTGGAAGGACTCTTGACTATGAGGTGTGTACTGTATTATGACTTGACCAACTTTGCCAGTTCCTTTCCTTAGCAAATCCCTTTCATTCTCCTCCTCTGATTGCAAGAACGTTATGTCTTTGATAATATCATCTACTTTGATTTATTCTTAGTTAGGAATGTTTAAAAATTGTAGCTCTTAGTCACCTGGCCTATATCCAATAAAAATGTAATTCTTACTTGTAATTAATTCCTCACACTCTGTGTCACAAAAATGTATATTTCTTTAACGATCAGAGAAAGTGCATAGGATGAACCTCTTTGAAAAAGGGAATAAGTCAGTGAACTCTCTGTGAGGCCAGGAGGAAACCAGAGGCTTTGTCTTCCTAAAGATAAAACTGATATAATGTTGGGGAATCAAGTTAAGCAAATTGATCTTTTGTTTACAGATGTCAAGTGTAAATTCTGCAAGATCTTGAGATATACTTGGCCAATTTGTTTGCCTTTTTTTTTGAAACAGAAAGAACACTGAAAATTTAAAGAGTTAACTAGAATACCCATAGTGCTAAGCCTCACAAAGTTTACAGTAAAATTATAAATTTTACAGCAAATATTAATGATTGATATAAAGTGGTAGTTAATACAAATTAAAAGACAGAAAAGAAAAAAGAAATGTTTATATGTAAAAGCTATAATTGCCAATATTTGGCTTTCATCTTCATTGTTCTAAATAGTGTGAGGTATCAGATATGCATAAATGAATTAAATACAGCTCCTACCCTTAAGCAGACTACAATATGATCGATTAAGGCATGTAAACAACTATAGCTAAAATCATGGCCCTAAAAATCATTGAAAACACAGTTTGTGACAGATAATTATACATTCTCATATAATTATCATAATAACTCTGTAGAATAAATACTATTGTGGTCTATACTGTTGGGAGCCTACACACTGTTCACTTTCCCTTTCATGTCACCTTCCTGTGTGATGGAAAACTAGTGTTCTAAGCCAATTTCCACAACCGTATTCCCTTATTTTTCAGCCTGTCTGCAGTTAGGGTTGGCTATGTAACTAAATTCTAGACAATAGTATCTAACTGAAAATCTGCCAACAAGAGTGAGTTGGAGTCTTGAAAAGTTTGTTTCTTGATAAGGGAACAGAGCCATAGCTAGCGTCTTGTATACTGATGTGAAATCTCTAGAAGCAAGCAGCCGTCTTGCGACCAGGAAAGAAAAATGAGGACAAACTCCAGTTCACTACAGATGATGGAGAAGAAACAATGAAAGAGGTTGTATTCCTGCTGGCAATATAGAGCAGCTGAATCAACAGTTGCAAAGGTTGCCAGTGAGAAAAATTCACCTATATTTGTTTAAGCAGCTGTTAATTAAGTACTCTGTTCCTTATAGCAAGACACATTTCTAATCAACAAAAATTTATCTTATTGGTAGTATGTGTTTACTGAGGCCATGAGACCCTAAGTGAAGGACCTGAGACTTGAGCAGACTCAAAAATTCATGTTTGTTCATTATATTATGTATTGTATGTATAATACAAAAATTATATATGTACCGAACTAAAAAAAGTAGAGGAACAAATTGTTATGTTTAGTACAGTATATTGAGAAAGGATCCCCAGAGAGAATATGGTGTGTGGACCATCTTATACCAGAAAGACAGTGTTCATTTTTAGAATGTTTTTAGTACAAGAAGATATTTAGTAGGGGCCCAGTCTTCACCTTACAGCAGAATTTAGAAAAGTCTTTATTAAGATTTGAAAGGACATACTAGGAATAATAGAGATGTACATAGTTTGTCTAAGTTCAATGTGCCAAAAGTAAACATTTTTCATAGTGAATATCCAAAAAATTTTAAAAACTTGGGTAAAATTTTTGCTTTTTTTATGAAGGCACCCGGACATTTACATGAACAGCATGTTTCACTCATTGTTTGTGTTTTGGTCAGAAATGTACATTATTATGCAGAAAAGTTATATGAATTCTTCACAGGGCAAACCTTGGTGAAGCTGAGACTTGGTTTATTGCTGATTATGTTCTGTGATGACCATTTAGCTTGCCTGTTCATATTATTTGACATTGCCAAGCTCACTTCATAGTCTTATGAAATAAGGCCCTGCATCTTATATTTAGGAGCTAAAACTAGAGATAAGGGACAGTTACCTTTCCTACTCCCTCCCAAATTCCAAAACATACACACATTGTGTATAGCTTTGTTATATTAAACCCAAACCTTTAATAAATAGCTCATTAAATTTTTTTGATTCCCACTGTGTATTTGCTTTGGGAAAACATGTATGTATGCACACGTGATAATCATACAACTAAATTTTATGATTTTATGTAACATTACAAAAGTTTCTCCTTGCTCTTTATAATAAATATACATTTAATGGCCACGTTAACATCAGTTGTACTAATATACCATTTCAAAATGATTCTGTGTTTTAGTTACATTCAGTTGTTTTTTTTCTAATGATAGATGATTCATTAATAAGCATCTTTTGGTAGCATAACATAGTATTTGTTAAATTTCTGGGGTCAGATCACCAGGTATTTATACATGTATGTCTTTATAAGTATTGTGTTTTTTTATCTTGCTACTTTTAAGAAGTTTATGACAATTTGAATACTAATGATACTATATCTATGCTTCAATTTTACTAAAACTTTGTTAGCAATGTGTGTTTTATTGATTTTTCTAATAATTTTGCTCGTGCAAAAATAGTAACAGGGCTATTTTAATAAACATTTATATTATGATTCCCAAAGGTGAACATTTTTCCATGTATATGTTTACACTTGCTTTTCTTTTTATGAAAACTGTCTCTTTGTATTTTTTTAACTTTAAAAAATTTACACTCCCAAATGTGGAAGTTTACATTTAGGCTTTTTCTTCTTTTGGTAGTTCTGAATTGCTTACAAGGCTGAAAGAAAAAAAGAAAAAGTTCAATTTGGCATTTCCATTTATAATGCTGTTACATCTATTAGTATGAATGACACATCATGTCATCGTGAGTGATATTTAATAGATGACTGGGACAGTTGGAGAGCAAAACTCTTTAGATCACGTTTACAGCTTCAATGATACCAGATGCTCTTTTCCTAAAGCTGCCTTATTGACTGAATGTGAAATGACTAACGGGCAAAATAAAATTAAAGGGAAAATATATGATAAATGAGCATTTGGAAGGCAAAGTCAAGTATATAAACAGGTAACCTTTCCCTTGAAACCATGATTTTAAAAGACAGATTACAGTTCTTCTGAGCTACATAATGTAAATAACATGGAAGTTGGCTTTAAAGTATAATTGATTGCACTGTTTATAGAAAAACATAAATGAAGAGACAAGCAAAACAAGGGTGGGACATATAAAAAGAAACAGAATACGGAATTATGGCATGAGAATGATGAAGAGAGATGCTGAGTTGTTAAGGAAATTCTAAACTATTCATTTTTAGTTTTCAATTGTTTTTATAGGTAGTGATCATTACAGTGACTAACACTAGTATGGGAACTGAAAACTAGCATGCCTGGGTTAGAAGTTGCCACAAATAGACTAGCATGCAATATATTTTTTATTTGGCCACAATAAATCACCCTCTTTCTCCTGCTCATATTAGAAAGCAATTGGATAAATGCTAAAGACAGGTTCTGAAGGAGTGTAAAATCCGGCTCTCCCTCTTCCCCAGTTACCTCTCCTATTTTGGCTGATAAAACACCCCCCTGTAAAGTTTGATTTCTGCTTTTGAGGCTGACTCATGCTACTGTGGACTTCAGGACAATCTCTACCTGTGCTACTTTTGCCATCCATCTAACATGGATAAGGGTGTTCCTTCTGTCACCAGGCCTGTCAAAAAAGCACCTTTAATGTAATTTGTATAGTCGGGAAAAACAGTTCTGAATATGACTTAGTGTGTGTGTCCTGGATTTTTTTGCTTGTGATGATTTCCAAGGCAGAATGGGGAGACTGATACTATGAAGATTCAGTTGTCCTTTCAGACAACCTAGACTTTCAGTGTGCTGTCATCAGGCAAAACCAAGTTCAAATTCCAAATCTCCCACCATCCCAGCTGATATGGATCCCTAACAAATGACTTAATCTTTCTGGGTCTCACGTCATATAAAATTTAGATAAAGTGTCGTGTGACATCTTTGGGAGGACTGAAAATAGTTCTCTTTCAGAAATTTTATTAAAACAACAACAACAAACTTAGCCCCTGGGAGGAAAGTAGCCCTTCAAATGTGCTTTCTTTTCTTCTATTTATATTTTAGCTGGTGGTATTTTATCAGATCTACATTTAGTGTCCAAGATATCTCATTTGCTCTTATAATTTGTCTGTTTTCTGGATAGTTGCATACATGTTCAATTGATTTTGACTATGCAAATATACCCACATTTGGATGAATAGCTAATGACCCTAGTGAAGTTTGGAAAAATTGGTCTTAGTAATAAGACAGTCTGTTGGAGGTCAAACATGATTAAACATATGCAGAGACTGATATACATACATATATATATTTATGTGTGTGTACCCTCACATAACTGTACTCAGAAAATGAATTTACCACACACAAATATAGTGCCTTAATCTGATTTCCACTGTGTAACACTGATTCATGAAAAATTTCCCATTCTGCTTTGTAAGCATTCCTTAAAAACACCTTTTAATGGCTACAGAATATAACATTTTGAATGTATCATATCTTTAATAATCTTTTATTAAAAGATGTTTTGATTTCCCCTGGATTTCATGATTAACTTTTAGAGGAAGATATCTGCAATAATCTTTAATAAATTACATTTCTGTTGTTTTTTTTGAATAGATTTATAGAAGGAGAATCATCTCTATGGATATCTCTTTGGCTAGAAATTTGTTAAATTATCAGAATAGACATTCCCACATTACCTTATAGTAAACTATATTTTAAATGCAGCAGCCACAGAAATATTTATAAAGGGTAACTAATATTTTGAAATTTTCTAGTTTAAGTCCCTTAGTGGATTTCCATTACTCTGACTAAAATGTACAATCTTCTTATTTTTTAAATTGAAATATAATTGACATACAATGTTGTATTAGTTTTAGGTGTAAAACACAATGATTTGATATATGTTGCAAAATGATTACTGTTCTAAGTTTAGCTAACATCCATCACCACATACAGCTATCAATTTTTTTCATGTGATGAGAACTTTCAAGAACGATTCTCTCCCAAATTATACACTGCAGTATTTTTAACTATTGCTACCATACTGTACATAAAATGCACAACTTTAAACATAATCCAGAGCCCTTTATGATCTGGCTTCTGCTTACCTCTCTAACCTTATCTCAAACCACACTCCCATTTATTTCTTCTTCAGCCATCCTGGTCTGCATTTGGTTCCTCAAGGCATTTCTTTTCTCAAGGCCACTGTGCCTGCTCTTGCCTAAATATCAGATTCTTGTCTTCTTCTCTCCCTTCAGATCACAATTTAAATATCACTTCTATGAGAGACTTTCCTAGACCACCGTCTCTAATTGCTCTTTATTGCATCAGTGGGCTTATTTGTTTCACAGCTCTTATCCTAGTAGAAGCTCTATCAGGACTGGAACAAGTATCTAGGCACAGTGTGGAGCATATTGTAAGTGTTCACTATTTTATAAGATATTGACTGCAAAGGATATTTATAAATTAATTGTCATACATGTTGTAACTATTTCCTCTTTATCGTTTTCTCTTATTTATATATTTTGTATTTTCTTTAGACAATATTTTACATATTTATACATTAAGATATCATAGCTATTCACTTACTATTTTTAATTTAATCTTGGTGCTTGCAAAGTCCTGAGCTACCCGAAATGTGTTACTGATGGTATTTTCTTTCAAATGTTTTGACTTAAACATTTTTTATACATAAAACTGTTTTATCTTTCTAAAATTTATTTTGGTATATGGTGTGAGGTAATGACTATTTTCTATAAGTAACAATATTTGGAATATTCTTATTACCATTGTTAGATGATTCATACCTTCTCAGTTGGTTTAAAATGTGTGGTAGACAGAATAATATCTCCCCTTAAGATGTCCATATCCTTATCCTCAAAACCTATAAATAATACCTTGCCTTGCAAAAGGGACTTTTCACAGGTGATGTTAAGAATACTGACATGAGGAGATTATCTTGAATTATCTGGGTGGGCCCAAATTGATCATAAGTTTCCTTATAAAACAGAGGCAGGACAGTCAGAGTCAGAGATGTGATAATAGAAACAGAGATCAGAGATAGTTTTCAAGATGGTACCCTGCTGCTGGCTTTGAAGGTGGAGGATGGGGTCATGAGCAGAGAAATGCAGGTGACCTCTAAAACTGGAGAAGGCAAGGAAGTACATTCTCTCCTGGAGAAAGCAATGCAACCTTGATTTTAGCCCTATAAGACTCATTTAAGTCTTCTGATCTCAAGAAATTTTTTGTAATAAACTTGTGTTAAGTCACTAAGTTTGTGATATTTTATCACAGCATCACTAGAAAACTAATACAAAATACTTATTTAAATATCTTATGTTCTAATATATATAGTACAATATCTATCTATCTGTCTATCATTTATCTATCTATCTAATCTATCTTCTCTCCTTGGAAGGAATATATATATAAGACTTTTAATTTGTTGTCATAGCTTAGATAAACACTTTTTTAGTTATCATAAATGTAAAATATTGAGACATATAGAAAAGCATATGATATATACATATATATGAATATGATTAAGACTTTTGCTAACAAAACTCCAACTTTATTTAGGATGGCCTTGTGCTCAATATACTTTCTATTCATTCTTTGTAGCCATGTGATCATATTATGGACTATGAAATGGGGAGAATTTTGAGGATAGCTATTGTTTTCCTGAAAAGTTGGGACAGACTCAGCTAGCAGCATTCCTGTCCTTCATTTCCTCATCTAGTACAGAGCTGGGATTTCTTCGGTGGAGCACCAGTCATTTTGTGTATGAAGCTCAGACACAGTAAGATGGCAGAGCCTTGTTTGTTTAAGATATTGTTCTTTCAGTTCTAATACGTTCAGCTAAAGCCAATCCTAACTGATGCAGTTTAGGATTGCTCCTCCGACCCCTCTAATATTCTCTTAACATCCAGGCCTTTTTTTTTTTTTTCGGTACGTCACTGTTGTGGCCTCTCCCATTGTGGAGCACAGGCTCCGCAGCATGTGGGATCTTCCCGGACCGGGACACGAACGCGTATCCCCTGCATCGGCAGGAGGGCTGTCAACCACTGCGCCACTAGGGAAGCCCCAAGCACGTATTTTTTTTGCAGATGGTTTCTGCTAGTCTCGTGAAGGTTACTGCTAGTCACAAGGAGCAGACATCACCATGAAGGATTTTTGTGCTTTTCTAGATATGAGGAGATATTCAATACAAGAACTGGGCTCATAAAATTGGCTCCTGAAAATATCTATCTGAAGACCTGTTCCACCAGTTTTTTCCAGAGCACAGAGTGCCTCATTTCTGATCTCCACCCTGAACTCCTTTCAGGGGGGTGTTGAAAATCAGCAGCTGCAGCAGCTCATGATTTAATCCTTGTAGAGGCAGTGGGCAAGTGCCAATGGCAAGTGCCAATTTGGTGTTGATATCCACACAGTGGCAACGGCAAGATTTCCTACGTTTTAAAGTCTGAATAATATTCTAGTGTGTGCGTGTGTGTGTGTGTGTGTGTGTGTGTGTGTGTGTGTGTATGTATACATTCAGAGCCTGAAATATGTCTTTCCCGATAAAAAGATCTTTCTCTGATATGGGTGGACTCAAAAACATATTTGGAGAGCTTACTCCTGTTTCAGAATTCCTGATGACATTTCTTTGCTAGAAACTACCAGTCTATAAGGCTTCCTGATGAGTCCCTGATTTGAGACCAACTGTAGGAGAGGACACTGAAGCCATTTGGAAGTGTCAGACAGCAGGAGGAACGTATCTGTAAACAAATGCATTACCTGACTGTTTTGCTATGATGTTATGGGGCCAATTTTTGGACAGTGAGATTGATAACTTCTGTTTTGCTAGGGATTGTAATGAAAAGAGGTTTAGATGTAAGTTAACAGAGTCAACTTTAATTTCATGCTAAATATAAAATCCTAATTTTTTTTCTAGCACTTCCAACCAATTACCAGGCTGCTTGAAGCTTGCACAATAGTCATAAAGTGAATACTTGGGGTCTTGAATACGTTGGAAAAATGAATAAAGAGAAACCTCAATTAAATAAAGTTGGGAGACTAGCAGGGGTAGCCCTCATGTCCTGTGACAATTGCAGAGCCCAGCATGAAAAGAAAGATTCCTCTTCTTTCCTGGCAAGGACTCAGCCAATGAAAGGCCATGGACTCTCTGTTTACTATAGCCCTTCCAACCTCCTTTTCTTTCTATAAAAACCCTCTCTTTCCCTTGCTGTGTGAGAACTTGCCTTTGTCTCCTCTTAGTTGCAGACCACAAATTGTAATTCTTTGTAGATACCAAAAACATCCATCTTTGTTGGAAACATATCTGGTGGTCTATCTGTTTTAGGTCAACAATCCTATTGCACTTTTATACAAGAATAGTGTTGTCCTGTTTGTTTTAATGTTTTAAGCTTTGTAGGAGTTTGGGATTAACATATACACACTACTGTATATAAAATAAATAACCTAAAAGGACCTACAGGGAGCTATACTCAATATTTTGTAATAACCTATAATGGAAAAGAATCTGAAAAAGGATATATATATATACACACACACATATATATAAACTGAGTCACTGTGCTATACATCTGAAATTAACACATTGTAAATCAACTACACTTCAAAAAATAAAAATAAATTGAAAAATTTTTAAATCAAAAAACAAACAAAAAGCCATATCCCCTTAAGTTGCTGACAAGTATTTTTTTTAAGTGTTTAAGATGTGAATATGCAACTTCCCAAATTTTTGTGTATATCTCAGCCTATTAATTAACCAATGTTGTGGCTGACCAGCCCTTGTGGTTCATATTATGACTGCAAGATCCCCATTAGCCATAACCATCAGGATACTTTGAAAAAATAATAGTTTTGTTACTTATGCCAACTACAAATTGGCACTTGCCGTCTACCTTTACAAGGATTAAATCATGAGCCGCTGCAGCTGATGACCGTCAATACCCCCTGAAAGGATTCCAGGGTGGAGATCAGGAACAAGGCACTCAGTGCTCTAGGAAAAACTGGCAAAACAGGTCTTCAGATAGTTAGATACTTTCAGAAGATTTTATGAGCCCAGTTCTTGCACCTTCTCATATCTAGAAAAGCACTAAAATACTTCATGGTGATGTTTGCTCCTTGTGACTAGAAGTAACCTGCATAAAATATGTGCTTGATTTCATGTACTCCCCCTTCACCAAAATCACATATACACTGACCTTCCCCTCTACCTCTCTGGAGCAGTTTCTCAGAGCTGTCTGAGATGCTGTCTCCTGGACTATAGTCCTAATTTTGCCCCCAATAAAACTTAACTCATGATTCTCACGTTGTGCATTTCTTTTCAGTTGACACTTACAGACCCTGGAAACTACGTGTACATCTGAAACCACACAGTGAAGTTGCAGGTAGAGAGAAAGAGAGTGCATGTAGGCCTAGGGGTCTGCTTTTATCGGGGTCAAGCGGGGGAGGATAGGGATTTGTGGGGCTCACTTTTTATTGGTGAATTTAAAACATAGGAGCGGGAATTTAAAGCCAGGAAAGAGAAAAAAGAACAAGTGGCCTAAAGGTCAGTTATGGAAATCAACAAAGATCTCTAAAGCAAAGGAGCCTGGGTAGAGGAGGGGGGGAGGTGCCCAGCAAGGCTCTTTATTTAATCTATGGCTGGCAATGTGCTTATCTGAGATAGCCATCTTTGAAGTCTATGCCTCTTTGAAGTGGATGCCTCTGCAATCAAAGCCTAAGGCACTTGCATTACAAAAAATTTAAAAGAGAGAGAGAAAATCCAACTGCCAGGGTTTACAGTACACCAACATAAAGTGATTTTATAAAAATTTGAACACAAAAAGCATCATAAGGAGCCACACTGCAAAGGCGTGGGTCTCACACTTAATGTATTCTTTTAGCAGTGGAGCATAGCATATTCTGTGTAATCATCTTTTGAAACCAAACACATTCATATAACTGACCACCTAGATTGATTACCTTTCATCCTTCTCTGTATCAAGAAACAGGCTGTCTCGGAAAAAGTACGTGCCCTTTTATCAGTGTGTAAACATCAGATAACAAAGTTTCGGTGAAGCTCAGAGTATACTCTTTAGACTACCTTTCACTGATTTTTTTTTTTTTTCCTTATTTTCTTAGGGTGAGAGTTGCAAGCCCTGAAATAATGTCACACATTTTAAAATTCATGTAAAAATATTTAGTGATACTTTTTATTCAAGCAACCCCCTATAGTTTTAGAGTGCCTTGTACCTTTGTAAACACTTACATATACATTATCTTATTTGGGTTCTAATTCTAACAAAAACATTTATACAAAAGGAATAATCTTCTGATTTCATTGGAAATCTAAGAAAGCTGAGAATCAGAGAGTTTGTATAGCTTATCTAAGACTATGCACTAAGAACCAAATCTGGAGCAAGCAGCCAGGCCCGGACATGGTATCCCAGAAAGGATTTTAGTCATTAGGGTGTATCTCTTATAAATAAATAAGGAGTGAGATAATCAAATAGAAAAAAAAAGACAAAGACAGACATCACGGAAGAGAATATCCAAATTGCCAATAAGCATGTAAAAAGGTGGATAACATCATTACTTAATCTATCAGGAAAATGAAATCTAAAAATCACAAAGATATACCATGACTCACTCACTGGAGTAGCTAAAGATAACTGAACTAGGCTCTCCAACCACTACAAAAATTATGCATTGCTGACCTGATCTGCAAACGTAAATATATGCCTATACTATGACCTTAAAATTCCACTCCAAAATGCATGTCTGATTAAGTTCATAGCAGTATATGTATACTATATATAGTAATATATATATGTTTTATATATATATATATATATATAAAGTAATAACTGGCAAACAGACCAACCAGTCACAAACAGTTAAAAAGATAAGAAGCTTGTGATATATTCATATACAACCAACTACTTCACAAAAATGATTTTTAAAAAATATAGATTAATTTCACAGACATAATAATGAGCAAGATAAATCAGAGACAAAAATATAAACGCTGTATGATTTCATTTATATAAAATTAAAAGACAGAAAAGAGTAGAGTAGCTATAGTTTTAGGGTATATTTGGGAGAAAGCATGTAGGATCTTACAGATGCTTCACATATTGATGTAGTTAGTTGAGTGTAGTTATATGAGTGCCTACAAATATAAAAATATAATGAGAAGTGCACTTAATATTTGTGCACTTTATTTTATGTATGTTACTACCTTGTAGGGAAGCAAAATTTGTCACTCCAAAATATGTCTCTTTGGCATGAGGATTAACTTAGGAAATTAATAGAGAAAGTAAATAAAACCAAAAGCTGATTTTTTAAAAGATCAATAAAATCAATAAGGCTTTAACCAGGGCAACTAAGAAAAAAAGCGAGAAGACACAAATTAGCACTATCAGAAATGAAAGAGAAGACATCACTTCAAATTCCATGGGCATTAAAAAGATAATAAAGGAATACTATAAACAACTCTATGCCCACAAATTTGATAATCCTGATGCAATGGAAAAATTCCAATGATACAATCTCCCAAAACTCATATGAGAAGAAAAGACAATCTAAAGGGTCCTATATATTAAAGAAATTGAATCAATATTTAATAACTTTCCAAATCAGAGAGCGCCAAACCCAGACAGGCTCACTGGTGAATCCTACCAAACATTTAATAAAGAAATTATACCAATTATTTATAATCTTTTTTCAGAAGAAGGAATACATTCTAACTCATTCTATTAGGTCAGCACTGTGCTAATACCAAAACAAGAAAGAAACATTACTAGAAAAGAAAATCACAGACCAATATCTCTCATGTAAAATGATGCAAACATCTTCAAAAGATATTAGCAAATTGAAACCAACGAAGTATAAAAAAATATACACCGCAATCAAGTCAATTTATCCCAGGTATGCAAGGCTGTTTCAACTTTGAAAATTAATTAATGTAATCCATCACATCATTAGACTAACAGACTGAAAAAGAAAAACCACACAATCATATCAATAAATGCAGAGAAAGCATTTGACAAAATCCAACATCCATTCATGATAAAAATTCTCAGTAAACTAGAAAAGAGGGGAAATTCCTCACATTGATAAAAAATGTAAACAACCTATAACTAACATCATACTTAATGGTGAGAAACATGAAGGTAGGGCGAATAGGTGGAGCACAGAAGATATTTAGGGCATTGAAACTATGCTATGTTAACTATAATGGTGGGTACATGTCATTATATATTATATATTTTTCCTAACCCATAGAATGTACAAGACCAAGATTAACCCTAATATGTGATAATGATGTATCAATATGGGTTCATCAATTGTAACAAATATACCACTCTATTGGGGGATATCGATAACTGGGGAGGCTAAACATATATTGGTGGATAAGGCTTATGGGAAATCTCCGTACCTTGCTCTCTATTTTGCACTAAATCTGAAACTGCTCTTTAAAAAATAAAGTCTATTACGAAGTTTTTTTAAAAAATTGAATAATGAGTATAGGGTCAAAATGGGCTTGAAAATGGATTTTTAAGTTAACAAGTAGTAGGAGAGCAAAGAAGTAATTTTATAAACTAACAGAAACAATTGTTTTTAAGATAATCAAGATAATAATCTTAATTTTTAAGATAATGGACTAAAAAAGTATAATATTAATAGATGCATGTTATTCCAAAATTATGTTCCTCATAAATTCCCTCTTTCACAGAGAAAGGAAACTAATTTTGGACACATGATGATTGATATCTCCCTTCTGCCAATATATCATTTACATTCCAGGGCATTTCCTGAGAGAAGTATAAAAAGAAATTCTTTCACATGCATTTTAACCTATGGAAATGATCAAGGCTGTCAGATAAATTTGAAAGTGCAGACAGAAGCCATAGTAAATATAACTATGTTGTATTGTTTTTGAAAAAGAAAAAAAAAAATCCACTGACATTTGCAAATTGGCCTGGAGCTCACTAGTAGGCTCACCAGACTTCTATTGGCCATAAACAGTCTTGGAATACCAGCCCCAGACAAGGTTGCTCCAAGACTGATAAAATGAAACAAAACAAGGCCACTTTACAGTCTTAAGAACAGACAAATCCAAGGCCCCTGTGCTGTTTACCTATACCACACATCCCTCTCTTGGCTAAGATGAGTGACTGTTACTTCTTTATCAATGACAGATTTATTATTGCTCTAGTCAGCTGTCCCTGTAAATGAGATTTATTGAGATATTCTATCATAGAATTTCTATCACTTTCTGATAGCATACAATCTAAAGCAAACTCCACTTCTTTAGACCCTCCCTCTAAGTCACCCAACTGAATCCACATCCTAAAATAGATACTTTCTAAGCACCCAGTGGTTCTCTCATGGTCTCCCCAAAGTATGTGTTCACCTTCACTGCAACTTGGTCAACTACAGGCGTGTTTCTGGTAGTCTAGGCTGGAGAACATTGACATATTTCCATGAGGAGACATACATTATATAGCCTTCCAACAAAACTCTTTATGCCTCTGAGTGAATCTGTGAGGTTTAGAAATGTATACAGTGTTTTCTCTATTAATTTTATGTTATTTCAAAAAAGGAAAATATTATTTATAATGGTTAAATTGTGCCATAATGGAAAACATGTCAAATGACTGGCAAAATTAATTTGTGAAATGAGTCTTCTTGGCTGGGGATTCATACTGGTGGATTAGATCCATGTATCTCACTGATACATCTCCTTTCTGCATGAAAATTTTAAGCAATGCTATTCATCTGTTATGAATATTGACTTAGTGGTTCATCTCAGAATCATCATAAGGTGCATGGCATTGATAAACAAGGTTAGCAAACAGTGAAGTGGAATTGAACTGATTGCTTAAAGGCCAAAAGATAACAGGTAAAGGGGGTGCAATTTATTTAGAATAATCTAGAATCAATGTAACATAAGCATCTACTCACTTGGTTCAATTTATCTCTTGGTATATTTCTACATGGATAAATAAAGTAACACTTTCTTCAACATTTTTTTTTTTTTTTTTGCGGTACACGGGCCTCTCACTGTTGTGGCCTCTCCCGCTGCGGAGCACAGGCTCCGGACATGCAGGCTCAGCGGCCACGGCTCACCGGCCCAGCCGCTCCGCGGCATGTGGGATCCTCCCGGACCAGGGCACGAACCCATGTCCCCTGCATCGGCAGGCGGACTCTCAACCACTGCGCCACCAGGGAAGCCCTCTTCAACATTTTTTGAACATTAAGACTTCATATATTTGATTCTTTATGAGCTCCACTGCAGTCAAATCATATATTTCATTTAGATTGGATTTTTTTTTCAGTGATCAAATATTTAACTCTTGAATGGTGAATTTCTTAATGCTCTGCACATTGACATTTTAGAGGTGTGATATAATTCTCATATCACTATAACAGAAAAATGAGGATTTTAATTTTTACTCCCACAGTTTCCAGAGTCTATTTAAATTGCTTCAATGTATTTTGGCAGTTTGAACTATAATAATAAAATAACTGCAGCTTATTATAAAAGACATGCTAACTAGAAAAGAACCAAGGCATCAATTAAAAAAAAAATCCCTTTAGAAAAATGTGAACCTCAGAACACTACATAATGAGGTTCTCTTAGGAAAGATCCTCTGTAACTTGCAACCACTAATCTGGGGTACTGATTAGGAATTAATGTGCTGAACAAAGCAACACATATGGGTTAATCCTTATTAAAAGTTTTAGAGAAATATATTAACATCCTTCTTCCAAAAATGAACCAAAAAAAAAAAAAGATGCTAAAAGTAACTTTATCAAGTAAAAGAAGCAAATGAATAATGGTACCATTCCAGATTTCTGTTAAAGTTGTAATTTTGACCTTTTTCCATGAATCATGAATGTTCTTAATGGCATCTAGAATGCTAAATCCTTTCTAGAAAGTTTTCCATTTATTTTGTCCAGATCCATCAGAGGAATCACTATCTATGGAAACTATAGCCTTACAAAATGTAGTTCTTAAATAATAAGACTTGGAAGTCAAAATTACTATTTGATCCATGAGCTACAGTATAGATGTTGTATTAGGAGGCATGAAAACAACATTAGTCTCCATCAGAGGTCTTGGTGACCAGGTACGTTGTCAATGAGCAGTCATATTTTGAAAGACATGTTTTTTTGTTTTTTGTTTTTCTGTGCAGTAGGTCTCAACTGTGGGCTTAAACTGTTCAGTAAACCACGTTGTAAATGGATGTGCTGTCATCAGGCTTTGTTGTTTCATTTATAGAGCACAGTCAGAGTAGATTTATCATAATTCTTAAAAGCCCTAGGAGTTTTGGAATGGTGAGTCAGCGTTGGCTTTAACTTCGAGTCATCAGCTTAATTAGCCACTAACAAAACAGTCACCCTGTCTGAAGCTTGATGCCAGGCAATGACTTCTCCTCTCTGTGAAAATCCCAGATGGCATCTTCTTCCAACTGAAATACTGTCTCATCTACATCAAAAATCTGTTGTTTAGTGTAGCCAGCTTCATTAATTATCTTAGGCAGATCTTCTGGATAACGTGATGCAGCTTCTATGTCAGCACTTGCTACTTTGCCTTGCACTTTTATGTTTTGGAGACGGCTTCTTTTCTTAAACCTCATGAACCAACTTCTGCCAGCTTCAAACTTTTCTTCTGCAGCTTCCTCACCTCTCTCAGCCTTCAGAGAATTGAAAAGAGTTCTGGCCTTGCTCTGGATTAGATTTAGGCTTAAGGGAATGTTGTGGCTGATTTGATCTTCTACCCCAACAACTAAAACTTTTTTCATATCAGCAGTAGGCTGTTTTGCTTTCTTATCATTTGTGTGTTCACTGGAGTAGCACTTTTAATTTCCTTGAGGAACTTTTCTTTTGTATTCCCTGGCTCTTATCTAATAGCTATGGACTAAAATGCCAGCCATTTAATCATATTAATGCATAATTACAGCCAATTTATCCAATAAATGTTGGAGTATATTGACATTCAGAAGTGTTTTCGGTGGAGAGATATATGGTTATTTCTTAGACTTTTTTTTGGACAAAATAAAGTTTTCTCTCCACCTCTCAGACCACCTCTTATAAATTATCTAAAAGAACACTGATGATTTTTAATTCACTTAATGTTTGATTTCTTAATGGTGACATCTAACTAAATATTTTCCTCATTTTCAACAGAAAACTAACTTCATCATCTAATTCACAACTCTCTTTACTGTGTATCAAATTTAGAAGGATGATAGTAGCTAAAGAAAAAGATGGAAAATGCACTTGCCTCAATATGGTTATAGTTATTTATTTATATGTAGGTAAACATGTGAGTTCCTTGAGATCAGGTTTGATTTGTTTTTATAGTACCACGGCCTAAGACAGTATCTAACACATATTAACTTTTTTTAATGAGCATTTGATAAATGACTGAAAGACCACTGAATTGGAAGGCAGGTCATCTGGGTCAAGATTTAGAATGTATTAGTTTACTGCATTGGGGGGATCCCTATACTTGAAAAAACAAACAAACAAAAAATACTTGGCTCTAATTTGAGCTCTGGTTTAGATTGCCTTTGTCTCATTACTTTCACTTTTATTTATTTGTTTTTTTTAACTTCCTCCATCTAAGCAAATATCATATGATGATCTCATTCTTCCTTTTCCCTTTTGCTCATGAAAAGAAACCTAATTACCAAGGAAAAACATTCTTTTAAGTACAGCCACACAACCCTAATGCATTAGACATAGGAACAAGTAGAAGAAAATTTTTACCCCTTCAAAATATGCTTCAACATGGAAACTTCCATACATCCTTAGTGTCATATTTCTGACAGGATGAATGGAGAGAAATCATTGAGCTCCTCATTAAAATGAGGGGTGTGGTCAACAAAGACTTTAAATGCTCAAAGCATGAGATAGATACACTGCCAAAGTCATTACAATGGCCAGGAAGACCTTACCTTGCTGACCACCTTTGACAACTCTGGTCTTCTGTTATCCTCCGGTTTCACTGTCTTCCTTGGTATTCTTTGAACATAGGAGGCATAAATCCCTTCCAGGCTTATTCTGTCTGTAAAGCCTTCCCTTGAATACTCATACAGAAAACTCCCTCACCTCCGTTAAGGGTTTGCTCTCAACATTTACTTGGCCATTACATTCAGGAATTTAGCCAAGAATTGGTTTGAAGGTTTGACTATAAAGAGCTTTCCCTTACTGATATTAATCATGGAAAATGGAATGAGAACAGAATGAATATTAAAGTATAATGGGTCTCTTAAGATGATCTTAATCATATCATCGGAAACAGCCAGACTCAGGAGAATTCAAAAAATCTGAAGAAAAATTCCTTTCTCTTTGTCTCTTTGTATAAAAATAAAGAGAAAATGAAGTAGGCTGTCCAGGCAAAGGCATGAACCCCATTTCAGGGCCTGGAGGATTCATTATTCTGTCAGGCCAGCTGTATCATCATGCCCAGGGTAGAATCATACCCAATAATGATAGAAATATTGCTGTAGAAATTCAAGGAAAAAACTCTTATTAGTGAATAATACAATGGTTTGTCCAAAATTGTAGTACAATTAATGTTAAGAAATGAGCTAAGAAAAAGCTTGTAAAAGATTAAGGGTGATAACAAGAAAGAGTAGAGGTGATATGTTTCCATTAATAGCAAAATGGAGGAGGTTGCCCAGATAAACCTCTCAGAGGGATAAGCAAAATCAATCATGTCCTAATTCATCTGTTTATTACTTGGGAATGGATCACTTTCATCTATATCTCAGGGGAAAAAAACTCAGGCTGGATGTTGGGAATTAATAATTATGAAACTTATATGGGGAAAAATAATTCAATATTGTCACAAACCCAGCATGAATTTCTTTTCAAATTAAAATAAGAGATGAGGTATACTCTAACATAAGTAATTAGCATAAATCACAGGATGGTTAAATCTAATTTTAATCGGGGAGTGGGAACAAATGGCAGCTTTATGCCTTGTATTTTGATTAGTTGTAAGCATATCATTCTCACTCTCAAGTACAGAAATTGTCTATATCAATAGAATATATTTTAGGTACTCAATATGTGTAAAGTGAATTACGTTACTTTCTCACTGAAGAATGAAAATTTATTCACAGAAGGATTGGTAATTATCTTTGACAAGTCTAGATGTCTCAGCTTCTAGCTTAAAAGAGAAAATCTGGAGAGAAACAGTGACCCTTACCTACTCCAGCCAACAAATCTCATTTTGCAGAACTGTTCTTAAACTTTGATATTATCTGCTACATTGTGTTTTTGAATGATGACTCTGTCCTCTTGGCTTTTATGTTCCCAAATCTCATTCTGTCTGTGCAGTTAAAACATCTGTGCCCTTTGTTTCCAGTCAAAAATGAAGAATTCATTTAGGTCCACCACGATGCCCAGTGACTCATTTGGCTTGCCATTCAAAGATGGGGAGGTGGATACACTTTGTGTTCACAGTGGTACTTAACTGAATAAATCTTTAGTGGTGGGTAAGGGGTATTATGATTCAAAGTCCATCCCTTGAGCTGTAGCCATCAACTACAACTATCATGACATTTTCTAAATAATAACATACCTCCCTTATGAAAGCTCTTCTGAAGTATTTCGTCTATATAATACATTTCAGATTAGATTGTGTTCCAGTTTTTTTCTTATAAATCTGTTTTGCTTCTACACAATTTAAGTATCTTTAGAAAGAATAGTTAAAAAAAAAAGATGCATAGAGAACAACCAAAAAAAAAAGAAAATTGAGGTAAGTGGATGTGAATGGCAGAATTTTGTAGAAGATTGTTTTGTAAGATGCTTTGAAAGAAATAAAGGAAGTTGAGGAAAACAAACTCAGGCAATGGCTATAAACCCATACTCCTAAAAACAGGGGACCGAGACCTATTTAAAAGAGGCTGAGTAAATTCGTTGATTTGTTTATTCATTCACTCATCCAAAAAATATTTATTGTCCAGTTATAAGACATGCACTTACAAAATACTGAGGATAGGTAGATAAATCTGACTACTATAATCCCTAAATTCATGGAATTCAGTCCATGCATGCATATTAAATTAATGCATGCATATTAAATTAATAACTCCAGAAATAGTAACATAAATGTGATTATAACTGAGTGATTCAGGCCAAGACTTCCCGGCATGCTATGATGAACTCTGAAATAAAGTCATTGTGGATGGAGCTGTCATAACAGTGTATGTTGGGAACACTAATTGGGAAAGCTGCCTCGTATCCTTCTTGTGCAACTGTCCTGACAGAAGAATTCACTATGCATTTCTACCTTAAACATTCACATTTTCTTCTTATCTCTTTTGAATAATAGAAGGAAAAAGGCAAGAGCTATTTCATAAAATGAACAACAATAAAAACTATATCATACTCAAAAACTAGAGCTAAATTGTATAGTTGGTTCATAGTCTCCACTAGGGCTAGCACAGTTCAGGTCATTTTATGATATTCTCAAAAATTTAGCTTTAATGCTTTTTTTCTACCTATTTACATTGATGTAATAAGCTGGAGAGTTCAATATTTAAATGTATTCAATCCAATTCCAATTATTCTGAGAGTCAGGGATTCATCACAAAATTAAATTATGTTATGTATGGAAACAGAGCAGGATTAGATAAATTGGTAAAGCATAAAATGATACCTATTCTGATTTAAAGGTGATATCCTATCAGGAACAGAGTTATAACAAAAGGGGAACTTTCTAGGTCATGTTGGAATCCCACATGTAAGGCAGCATCTGTTTTTAAATGAAAACATGTTACTTGTGAAGCTGAGCCTTATGGAGGTCCTTATTTGGAAAACCTCATGTGTAAGTGGTAAGATGTCTGGAATATATAACTAGTGTAACATTTGTAATAATACTCAAGTCTGTCTAAAGTAGCCTGAAAGTGCTAGAGCAGAAGATCTGAACCAAAACTGAACTGCTGTTTTTCTTATTGCCAAACAGCTCTAGAGAGTTGACAGGCAGTGTATTTACAAGTGACTATTTGCAACTTAGTGCTATTTAGGTAGTGATTCTTTTTAGGAAATTAAGTTACAAAGAAGTTTATTGTGTTATGTTTTAATAAAAGAAGGACTCAAAGCAATAATGTATATCAAAAAGAGGAAGGACTGCTTAAATATTAGACGTCACTTTTCGTTACAGTTTCTTTATGTGTAAAATGGAGAAAAAATATGCTCTGCTGGGAGTTTTGTCCACTACTAGAACCCCTCCGCTTACTCCAGACAGGATAATGACCTTTACTGAATGCTTACTATGTGCCACGCCACTTCTGTATTCCACATATCAACTCATTAAATACGTATGCCAATCCTAGAAAGTATATCCTACTATTGTTCCCATTTTACTTATGAGGCGCAAGGTTGTACAATTAGTAAGAAGCCAACGCAAATTTATGCACCTGTACTTTCTGGCTCCAGAGTCTGTACTCTTAACTATCTCCTCACAGCCATGTCCTTTGCCATGGTTCTGACCCTGCCTTACATATTTCCCCTGCAACTTCTTTTAAGTAAAACTAGTCACATTTTGACTTTGAAGCCATATATAAAATCCTCAAAGAATCCTTTGTTTTTCCTACTTCTGGCTGGATAAGAAGCCACTCCTATGTGTTGTTAAAGAACTCAGTGCTAACAGTGCTCATCACATTATTATTTTTTTTAACATCTTTATTGGGGTATAATTGCTTTACAATGGTGTGTCAGTTTCTGCTTTATAACAATGTGAATCAGTTATACATATACATGTGTTCCCATATCTCTTCCCTCTTGCGTCTCGCTCCCTCCCACCCTCCCTATCCCACCCCAATCACATTATTTTAATTACTTTTTCCCTCTATCTTCCCTACTAACTTGAGATTTTAATGGCAGATATATTACATCCCCAAGAAATGTTTGCTGGATCCATTTATGAGTGTGTAGGAATTATATGAATCATATGTGAAGGAATTACATGAGATAACTTGGTAAAAACTGCTTTGAAAACTGTAAGTAGCATGTAAATATCATAGCTTATTACTCCTCTTCCTCATAATAAATGTATCCTATGGCAAGATTTATGTCTACTTCAAAGTGTTTTCACATTGGAAAAGGTAATAAAGTAGTGGTATTTTAGAAATTAAGACGGCAGAATGAAGAGAAAATCACTTTTGCATGATCAAAGTAAAGCATAATACTCAGTGTTTTTTTGTTTTTTTGTTTTTTTTTTGCTGTATGCGGGTCTCTCACTGCTGTGGCCTCTCCCGTTGCGGAGCACAGGCTCTGGACGCGCAGGCTCAGCGGCCATGGCTCACGGGCCCAGCCACTCCGCGGCATGTGGGATCTTCCCGGACCGGGGCACGAACCCGTGTCCCCTGCATCGGCAGATGGACTCTCAACCACTGCGCCACCCGGGAAGCCCAATACTCAGCTTTTATATCAGGAAGACTTGATAGTGGTTTCTCACCATGACTTGCTAAGGAACAATTGAAGGAATCATGGAAAATCATGACTTAATTCTCTTTTATTCTATTGAAATCCAAAATACTATAAATTGATACTAAATTTTAATGTATTCAGTAGAAGAACACATGACATAAAATACCCATAGCATAGAATATAGGCTTCAAATGAAGACATTTCATGGCAAAGAATATCATATAATATATGGCAGGAGCTTCAGGCAAAGAATGGTGATAGTACAGCCCGGAATAATATATACGTATTTCTAAAGGTGATCAATGGCCTATCCAATGCTTGGATCCATGTAGTCAAGAGAGAAATGCCTGTGTTTTCTGAAGTCTATGGAAGTATCCAAACAGAATTGATAAGGCCTTTATTCCAATAACAAATGGATTAATAAGTAAAGTCTATACATCTAAATTACCATTAAGAATCTAGAGGCCCTGAAGAGAAAGTTAGCATAAGAAAAAGTAGGGTTTTTTTGTTTTAAATAAGGCACTCTTAATACAGGTCAACCTTCTTACTCACAGAGTGCCCTAAAATAAATTATTGTCCAGCTTCCTCATCTTTACCACGCAGGTTGTTATAACCTCCTAATCTAATTCTTATGGAGATAGAAAGAGATAATTCATATCAAGTTGTACATCAGACATTAATAAATAATAGGCATTCTAAGAAGGTTTATTACAGCTATTATTGTTAACTGCATATTGATGATGGTGGTCCTAGTTCTTAGAAAGATAAAGTATCAATTTTTTCACTTCCAAGTAGGTAAATATATTGGTCAAGTTTCACCAAAAAAACAGAACCAGTAGAATGTGTGTGTATGTATATATATATCTTTTCGGATATACATAAAGGATACAATATATACAATAAGGTATACATATGTGTGTGTGTGTGTGTGTGTGTGTGTGGGGAGAGAGAGAGAGAGAGAGATTTATTTTAGGGAACTGGCTAAACGCTATTGGGATGCTGACAGGTCCCAAGATCTGCAGGGTGAGTTTGCAAGCTGGAGATGATACAGGATAGCCAATGGTTTAGTTTCAATCCGAGTCCAAAGGCCTGAGAGTCAGGAGAACCAATGTTTCAGTTAAACTCTAAAGGCAGGACAACTGCCAGTGTCTCATTTTGAAGACTATTAGGCAGAAAGAACTCTCTCTTACCATAATGAGGGTCAGCATTTATGTTCTATTCAGGCATTCAGTTGATTGGATGAGAGCCACTCACATTATGGAGGATAATCCACTTACAGATTTAAATGTTAATTTCATCTAAAAACACCCTCACAAAAATACCCAGAAAAATGTTTGACCAAATATCTGAATACCCTACTGCCCAGTCAAGGATGCCTATACTTAAAATTAGCCAACACCATAGATTTCCTGATTTTCTTTAGGACCATATCCAATATAATAGGTTTTCATTCATAGGAACAATAAGCATATTTTTAAACAGTTACTCTAAAGACAAGTATTTATACTATCAAGAAAAATCTATCTATATTTATCTTTCTGCATGTTTATCTTTTCCTGATAATAAAATCACCATAAGCATTTCTAGTAAAAAAAACAGAAAGGAGGAGAAACTTCCAATGCTGTTATTTCAAGCAACATATTTGTTTTCAGGTTTTAGGAGTATCTATCATCACAAATGCCAAATCGTCTAACAAATAGCCTTTCAGTTTTTGAGTCATATGCTTTACTATATTCAGCTTCAATAATAAAAGATAATGGCCACCATTTATTATGCCAAAACTTGTACTAGGCTCTCCTGCACCATTATCTCAGATGATATTCCATATCCCCCAGCAAGTGAGGCTGCCAGGATTCAGGCTCAGAAATGTGAACTCAAAAATATCTCAGCTCTTTATGCTATATCTAGCTTCTTTCTTAACTGTAATAAAGTTTCAACTCATTTTTCACTGATTACAAATTGCATACATTATAAAACAGGGTTAACTTTACAGCATTTCTTAATCAATTCTATTTGTTTGGATACATAACGCAATCACTATGATAGTTACCTAAGGCAAGGTTATAATTAGTCTCAGCAGGTGATTAAATCTGCAGTTATTTTATCCCTGATTCTCATTGGTAATCTTTGTATCATCAAATTGTCCAATAACAACAGAATATTAACTATTCATTGTGAGAAATAAAATCTTGTTTCCTAACAAATTGCTTTAATATGGATTAGGCTAAAGTGAAAGTACCAAGTTGAGATGGGTCATGGAGGAAAGCATGACTTTATTTGCAACAATGTACATTTCAAATTTTAACAGGTGATTTAAATTTTTAATAACATCAGTAATTTCCCTAAAATTTACTTGGTGCCTAGGGTGAAGTCATCCTGGTTACTGAGAGAAGTGAATTGGATAAAAGGTCTAGGACTGGGGCTTCCCTGGTGGCGCAGTGGTTGAGTCCGCCTGCCGATGCAGGGGACACGGGGTCGTGCTCCGGTCCGGGAAGATCCCACATGCCGCGGAGTGGCTGGGCCCGGGAGCCATGGCCGCTGAGCCTGCGCGTCCGGAGCCTCTGCCGCTGAGCCTGCGCGTCCGGAGCCTCTGCCGCTGAGCCTGCGCGTCCGGAGCCTCTGCCGCTGAGCCTGCGCGTCCGGAGCCTCTGCCGCTGAGCCTGCGCGTCCGGAGCCTCTGCCGCTGAGCCTGCGCGTCCGGAGCCTCTGCCGCTGAGCCTGCGCGTCCGGAGCCTCTGCCGCTGAGCCTGCGCGTCCGGAGCCTCTGCCGCTGAGCCTGCGCGTCCGGAGCCTCTGCCGCTGAGCCTGCGCGTCCGGAGCCTCTGCCGCTGAGCCTGCGCGTCCGGAGCCTCTGCCGCTGAGCCTGCGCGTCCGGAGCCTCTGCCGCTGAGCCTGCGCGTCCGGAGCCTCTGCCGCTGAGCCTGCGCGTCCGGAGCCTCTGCCGCTGAGCCTGCGCGTCCGGAGCCTCTGCCGCTGAGCCTGCGCATCCGGAGCCTGTGCTCCGCAATGGGAGAGGCCACAACAGTGAGAGGCCCGCGGACCACAGCAAAAAAAAAAAAAAAAAAGAAAAAAGGTCTAGGACTATGAATGTTATAGTTTAATGAGAACCACATATTTGTGGATAGCATTGAGAACGGTAAAAAATATAAAGTGAAACTTCTATTATTCATTTACTGTCACATGTACCAACACAGATATCAAAGGAAGATAACTGTTCCCATTTTTACAGAGGAAAAAATAGGTTCAGAGAAGATTTAATGCCTTGACCAAAGTAACAGAGAATGAAAAAAAAGCCTTCAAGTTTCTAATGCCTGTCAAGCTAAAAAGAGACAGTAAATTATCTATGAGAACAACACTGAACATCTAAAATCGCCAGGTACCATCTTAACTACTGGAGATACAGAAGTGAACAAGACAAATTTCTTGAATTCACAAAGCTTATATTTTGGTGAGGAAGGTGGGAAATAAAGAAGGAAATACATAAAAATCTATTACGCTTTGGAGAGTGATGCATACTATGAAGTAAAGTAGCAAAACAGACGGATTATAATGAGGAAAATGCTTGTACTTTACACAGTTAGGTCACAAGTGAAATTTGAACATTATTCGAATGATGTTAAGGAACAAAGTTACGCAAAGGCCTAGAGCCAGTCCTTTAGGCCAAGGCTCTGTGTTGGAAATGAGCTTGAGATATTCTAGGAATTGCAAGAAGACCAGTGTGTCCAGACTAGAGTGTGTACAAAGAGTGACAGAATATGAATTGACAGGAAGAGGCATAGTAGTCTGATCATACCTGGCCTTGCATGGACTTCAGATGGTGTGAGCAGGGGGTTGACATAATATGATTTCAGTAGTTAAAGCATTGCTCTTTATATAGTGTGAAGAATAGACTTGAGTGACAATTAACAGTAAAGCCTGGTAAATCTAATGGTGATGAGAAGTGATTGGATTTAGAATATATTTTCAAGACAGAAGCAACAAGGACCACTGATGAAATGGATGTAAGGAGAGTGGGAAAGAAAGAAATCAAGGTTTCTAGAGGGACCAACTCAGTGGATGATATTACCATGATATAGAACAATGTTTTCATTCTATTTTTTGGGGGGTTGGGCTACAAGTTCTATTTTAGAAATTTTATCTTACATAGTTCATAGGTTTTATACATGCATATTTAATTAGTTGTAATATGTTAGCTTGCAGAGATTAAGAACCAAAGTCCTCATTTGTTTACACTTGTTCAGGAATACGAGAAATACTGTATTCACTGCCATTGTAGAAGGTAGGAAGCCATAGGTACAAGGCAATAATGCACAAAAAAATGTACCTGTTGAGCCTGCTGATTTCTAGATAGAGTCTTGTAGTCTCACACCATTCTATTTTTTGTTTTGTAGTCAGGAATAATCACTCAGACTAACAGAATGACTCCTTTTGTGCAACTCGGGTTAGCAGCGTATATGTGGAACATCACATGGCCATAACTATCTTCTCTGGTGGAAGTATTCCAGCTTAGAATACTAGGTCATCCAAACTCACAAAGTTCAAGCTTAAAAGAACAAGAAGCAAAATTCCTTAAGTGAATTATTAGTTGACAGTGCCCACTCTCATCTCTACTTCTCAACTTCTGGACATGGATAGTGTAGCTACAGGACAGGTGATGCTCTATATTGTCTACATATTTAAGGCATACAACATGTCCCATCGGACAGTGCCCATATCTTGTGTAGTGTTTTCTTCCAGTTGGTACTTAACAGGGATTTTAGAAGGCCATTGCACCAGTCCATTAATTCACATTTTTCTGAGCAATGGGGCATAAATAAAGACTGACGCCACCTCCAAGTGCTTGAACCAACTTATTAAGTTTCAGGCAAGTACATCCATGTTGATAAATTCAGCCTTATCAAATTGTTTTGATTTGGTTTTCCTTCTGCTTTCTTGATCTTTTGTCCTCCTGGTTCCAACACCCTTAGAATTCATTCCCACGTGTGTTCCCCAATCTCCTTCGTATTCAGACTGTCAAAGTCCTTTAACTCTTCCATTATTAGCCTAGGTCCTGTTAGAAAAGGGATTCCGTTTCTGATCTAAGCTATGTTGGAACCAGCTCTCTAAGGGCTTGGTGATGATTAGGAATGAATAGAAATATGTCTCTTTTTGCAAAGAAAGTTCAGCCTTGTCTGTATTTTCCCAAATGTCCCATTTCATTTCTCAGAGTTCAGCTTCTTTCCCACCATTGCTGTACTTTTAATAAGAGATCTGGAAATTCTAAGAACTTGTTTCCACAATCTTAAAACACATTCAAGCCTTGGAACTGACAGGTCATATCTACTCTGTACCTAAATGAAATAAAGAAGTTTTTAAAAACTGCTGTAGAGACTTTCTGATTTTCCTCTTATGCCTTGAGCTGGGCAGTAATTTTCTTTAAACTTCATCCTTTCCTTTGTGTATATTTTCTATTTTTGCTAGAAACACAGCTTATGCCACATTTCTCTTGAATCGCCATTGTCATCCTGACCAGGTGCCACATAAGCTTCATTTTCCAGCAACTTGCCCTCCACTCACTTCACTTCCCATCCATCTTCAGGGAAAACATGAGTTATTACACACCATGCATTACCAACAACTCAATTAATCTATTATGAAAGATACACATGAACTCATCAAATATATGATCAAACCAATCCCAGATTCTTATTTTCAGGTTCTGTTTTCCCAGGTCAATTCCTGGTACCAGTTACTATGTCAATCCAGATCCCAGCAGAAAAATAGATGCACAATCAAAAAAGATGAGAGTAGAATTTAATGAAGAGACTAAATACAAAGATCCTAATGGGTTAGGCAATCTAAGAGTGGTGTTGAATCATCCTGGAGTTAACAGTGGTGGGGAGTAGCTGCCACCATTAGGTCTGCAGGGAAAAGCTGGAGGTCAAGGAGTTATTAGCAGAACTTTGTAAGGAAGCTCTGACTGGAGATGAGGACCAACTATCAGGAGCTGTGGCCCTCAGTAGAGGAATTCATCCACTGCCAAACAATGGCCCAGGAAGGACAGAAACAGGGACATAAATCTCACTCTCTCGTTTCTCCCACTTTCTAATCTCTTGCTAAAACCTAAATAGAAGTAAAGATCAGGGAACTCCAGGTGATATATTCCATAAGACACACTCCATAAAATCAGAAGAAGGTAGAAAAGGATGGGAAAATGATCTAAAATGTCATACAGTATAAATGCAGCATTGTCATCTTTGCTGTGCTTACAATGTACACCTGGCATTATCAACCAAACGAATGTAGCATCTACAAATTTTATGTTCTGAAACTTCAGATATATTGAACCAAACCTACTACTCCTTATTTGTTCTCAAACTCTGAAACTTAAGGTTAGGTACCTCAGCCTAGATACTGCTTAGCTGATGTGCAGTTTTCCATGCAGTCTTTATGAGTTGTTTTGTAGAATGATAAGCGAAGTTTAGAGTCATTTCAAAGGGACAATGTTTTGTTCTTTCTTTCTTGTAAATAGGCCAGTTGAACACTAAAACTGCATCAATTCACTGAAATGATATGGATATGACAGACTACTGCATAGGTAGTAAATTGGAAATGAACTGTCAGAGATAACACTCTGCACAGTCTCTTATTACACCAGACTCTTTATTTGATATTGAGGACATAAAGGTATCATAATAAAACACAAAAGAAGAGTTTGGAGGATAAATCACCTTACCAAACATCTTCTTAAATCTAATACAGATCTTGACAACTTGGTAGGAAATTTTTACATTACTCTCAGAAGATAATCTTTATAAAGAGTAATCTAGTAATGTTAATATCAATCAATCCATATTTATTTATTCATCATCTACTGCATGCCTAGCACTGTTCTAATCTGTCCTTTAATATACAGAGCCATTACATACCTCACTTAAGGAGGAAATTTAAATGACTTGAAAATAGTGAGGAAAGTCATTGACTTCTGAATCATTCAAATGTCCCATTTGCAAACAACAGGTCCTACACTGACCAATTTAAGCACAAAGAGACTTTATTAGAAGATGTCAGGTAGTTTACTATATTTCTGAGAGGTCAAGATTCAGGCCACAAGTTATGCAGTCACAGAAATCTCTTAAAGTACACCATGGAAATGTTATGGCAAAGACCCTCTCCGGACAATCAGGGTGGAGGTACAGCAGCTGACATGGCGCACTGAGTATGAAAATCTCTTTGATGCTATGCCCAAACCTGAATGTCCCAGCCACCATCTTCACCGGAGAAATGTATTAATTGAAACCCCTGCTGCTTTACATTGTTTTCCAAGAAGACAAGATAAATAAGAAATGCAGAAATAATTGTAAGGTCAAGCCACTCAAAAATCAAAATTTCAGAATTTGCCTTAAGGGAGAGAGTATTTAGACGTGTAAAAGATTTTGGAGGTGTAAGAAGCTTAGAAGCTGCACTTCCTTTCTCCTCTATGAATAACAAACAGTTTAAGGTTGAAGTATAAATTGCTGCTTTGCAGCCTTTGGGAACAGATTAAAAGTTTCACAAGCCATCTAGCTCAATGGTTGGGCTTAGCAAGGGAAAACAAAGTTAACATAAGCAGTGGTTGCTAACAATTGGTATTTAGGAAGCCATATAGTAAATCAGCAGTGCTTCTCAACTGGAGATCTTATTAAAATGAAGATTCTGATATAGGAGACCTGGGGTGGGACCTGAGATGTGCATTTCTAACTACCTTCCCGGTGATGGCTTCCAAACATTGAGCAGTATGTTTTTAAAGAATATATTTTACTAAGAGGGAATAACAGATATTCTAGTAGAAAAACATTCAATGGTTAAATAAGTTGGGAAAATTCTGGCTTAAATTCCATCAAACAAGTTTCTTTCTTATAGATTTCTCAGAGCCTTTAATAAGCTAAAACATACAAAGACAGCCTAGGGCAGGGTGGGAAGAGGTGGTTGAAGGGAAGTATGGAGTATGCATCCATAATTTTGCCTTTTCAAATGTATTCAACTCAAATACTTTATAGATATTTTTGGAAAATACGATGTTCAGCTTGATAAACATTATAGATTAAGTTGAATTTTCACCATTGTGCCATTTATTAAATTGGATTTATATTATTAGTAATTAGTAATAGGGATTTTTAAAAATACCACTCTGTTAGAAAAATATAATATGTAACTGGATTATTAGAAGACTATTATATTTCAGGAGGGGAAAATGTGCAACCATAATTCATGACTGCAGCATCTAGTGAGAAAAACCCAAAGATATAAAATGCCTAAAAGTGAATATATATAATCAATATGGATAATCTGCAAGATCTATCCATAGAGGAGTTTGAAAGCCTCCCATGATAACAAAATAAAGTTTACTGTCTTCTTTCAAGTTGTTTTAAATTCACTTTTTTCCTCTCACTATTCATTTGTTCATGAATGCTTTTGATTACTTTTTATGCTCTGGTATTCTGCTAGGTATGGAGAAAAGAGACTGTGTTAAGTAATGACGACAAAGAAAAGGATCTTTGAAGGAAGTTCAAAGAAAAAAACACACAGAGAAAAATGTGTGTAAAAACTATTGAGAGCATCTAAAATTGGCTTACAATGTCAAATAGTCTAACCTGTTTGTAATTGGAGTCCCAGAAGATAGGAGCGATACAGTGTAGAAAAATATTTTGAAAATTGGTGGCTCAACATAGATTCAGACATAAGATTGTATATTAAATTGGGAGTGTTAGAAGCAGGGGAGATGTTCTAATTGGTCTTCAGGTACACTGGCAGCCCTTGGTTGGCCACACAAAAACAAGGAAGTGGTTTGGGGATTTAAAAGAGGAAAGATTGTTCAACATTAGGGACCAAGGGTTTTCTGAAGCTGGACAAATAAGGGTCCATCAGGTGCTTTTTAAGGTAAATCTGTCATAATGGTCCTTATGGTAGAGGTGAGCTATCTGCCTGGCAGTTTCTCAGCAAGAACTGATAGAAAGAAGTAGAGGAGTGGGATGATTGAAAAAAAAAAAACTCTAAAAATCAAAAGTGCTGGGCTCTGTCTTGGTTTTTGTATTATTCAGATTCTCTAGAGAAACAGAATCAATAAGATGTATACATCAGACTTATTATAAGAATTGTCTCATGTAATTAAGAAGGCTGATGAGTTCCAAGACTTGCAGGGAGAGCTAGCAAGCTGGACCCAGGAGAGCCAATGATACAGTTCTAGTCTAAAAGCCAACAGGCTCGAGGCCAATGAAGAGCCAATCTTTTAGTGTGAGTCCAAAGGCAGGAAAAAAGTCAATGTCTAATTTGAAAGCAGTGGGCAGGAGGAATTCTCCCTTAGTAGGAGGAGAGTCAGTTTTCGTGTTCTGTTTAGGCCTTCATGGACTGGATGAGACCCACCCACTCGGGGGAGGACAATCTACTTTATTCAATCTACCAAATAAAATGATAATCTCATCCAAAAATATTCTCACAGATACACCCAGAATAATGTTTGACCAGGTATCTGGGTTCCTCAGGCCCAGTCAAGTTGACACATAAAATTAGCCATCACTGTTTTGGTATCCACTAGTTGTACAACTCCGGGCAAACACTGTACATATCTGGGACTAAATTTTCTAATCTGTGTAACAAAAAAGATGGAATAAATGATCATCATGTTTTTTTCCTTCAAATTGTATTATATTTCTCTAATGTCAAAGGGCTGAGATCTCAGGTAATTGGAAGGGAGTGGAGCAAAAATCACCAATAAAATTATTTTGCCATGTTTCTTCCCAGCCTTGATGTTAAAACATTATACAAATCTAGCCTATCCAGTTTTGCACAGTAGTTTCGTATACTTCTTCTCTTCTCTCCTATAATATCAAATGAGTGAGAGTTTCATGGCACAGATTATATACTTTATTTTAGATAGGAGAAAACAGAGGAGGCTCCAGTTGGTTAGAAATTTCTCCAAATTACAAAATATGTAGTACAAACTACACTTTGATTTATAACATCCTAAGCAAGTCCAGGCAAGTTAACAATTTTGTTAACTGTTCAAGACATTGAGTTCTCTCTCAGTGATCCTCTCTCATCACTTACTTAAAATAATAATAATAATAATAGTAATAATAATAATTTGTCTTTGTTAGTTTTACTTTTATCTTTTTGTTTTCTTGAAATTCTCTGTGCTAACCTACAGGGGTTTTGTTGTTCTGTTTTATTCCTTTGCAAATAGTATCGCTGTTCTAGATGAAATAAACATCCATCAAAATATAATTACAAGTATTTCAATTAACATATTGAAAACTTTGAACATAGTAATGCATGCTTATTTTTCTCCAATATTACTTATTTTTATATAAATGTGAATAAGCCTGTAATTTTAAAAGATATCATTTCTTATTAGTGGTAGGAAAATCTTTAAAAATTTTTAACGAAACAGGGTGATGGTATTAATTATGACAATCTACTTTGTAGCCCAAATGGTGACCCAAACTGGAAGACAGGGCTATTTATTCACTAAAAGTGCTAAGAGGCAATAATAATTAGAATCTTTATTCTGATCCACATTAGACCTTACAAAGTCTCCAGGAAAAAATTGTGTGCAATCAATAGGCCCAAGTTAGCAGAATTGGTGGATATAATAAATTCTATAGAAAATGAAAATATCATGAATTGAAATAAAAAAGGAGAGTTTGCACCTTTGAAAAACAAGCCCATGGGTACATTTCTTCATTTCAGCTTAATCAGTTTTAACTCCTTTAATTTTGGCCTAAGAGGATCATTGCTTGTGTGTTCATGCTTGCTTATTTATGAGATAATTAGGTTCAGCTTTGAGCATGTAAAGTAATAAATGCCTCCCAAAGCTCAAATCAAAATTTGCCTTCTGCAGGTTAGCTGCTTTTGAGCTTAGAGGTTTCAACATGAAATTCTTTATTTCTCATATATTCTAATAACTTTCTCAGTTCAAGTGCTTATATGTTTCACAATTCAAAATTCTTCACAGAGAAGTAAAGGGGAGTGAATGTAAAGGGGTATGACACTGATTTGAAAAGCTGCACTTTGGATTTTTGCTTTCAATCCACCACCTGAGAACATGTCCTTCATCAAAATCAATTGCATTCAAGATCCATTAATTCTCCTGATACCCTTAGATTACTTAGTGTCATCATTTCCTATCCTCACAGTCCATCCTTCCTGGTAGATGTGAGTGTGAGATTGAATAACTGTGAGATGTTATTAAAACTGGAATTCATTTACTCATTAATTTAATGAATATTTATTGAGCACTTTCTGTATGCCAGGCTCTCAAAGAAACAGAGTAATATATGATATTTCATGAGATTTCTAGGGCAGTACTTTTCAGACTTTAATGTGTGCATGAATCAGCTAGGGACCTTGTTAAATGCGGATATTGATTCTGTAGGTCTGAGTATGGCTTGTGATTCTGTTTTACTTACTGAGTCTCAAATGATGACAATGCAAGATTCTAGAGAAGTGAGACAAAACAATAAAAATAAATTATGTATAAACTGTAGTGTGTTCAGTAGAGATATGTGTTATGGAGAATAATAAATCAGGAAATTGTAACAGAGTTTGGAGAGAGGAGATAGAATTTTAAATAGAGCACTCAGGAATGGCTTAAATAGTAAGGTGACATTTGAGTAAAACCTAAAGGAAATATGGGAGCAATGCAAGTAGCTATTTGGGGGAAGAGAGCCCTAGGTGGAGAATATTTCAAGGCACTTGGCTTGAGGAACAGCAAGGAAGTCTGTGTCACTCACAATGATTGGGCATGAAGAAAAATCACAGAAGTATGGGTGTTAATTGGAGACAGATTCTGTAGGTGCTTAAGACTTTGGATTTTATTTTGAATGAAATGGAAACTTGCTAATTCTGATTTATAATTTAAGGGACTCACTTGGGCTGCTGTGTCAAGAATAAACCAAAGGGGACAATGGAGATGCAATGAGAACAGTTAGGTGGGTGCTCTGTAGTAATACAGGGAAAAATGATAGCAGCTTGGACAGGATGGTTCAGTGGAGGGAAGAAAAATGCTCAGTAGTCATATTCTTGATATATTTTGATAATGGAGAAGACAATTGTTTTTTCTGGATTGGATATGGCAATTAAGAGAGAGAAGTGAAAAATAATTCCAAGTATTAATTGGAAGAATGGAATTGTGACAGAAATGATGAGGCTGACTGTGAAGCAGGTTTAAAGGGAAGATGAGTTCAGAGTCAGATGTGTTAAGTTTGAGAGTACTTTTAGACAGTAAATTAAGGTCATGAATAATCATTTAGATATATGTGTCTAGAGTTGAGTCAATAGATGATACATAGATTGAAAGTCATTAAATGTAGCTGCCTTAGAAAAATATGAGATTATGTAATATAATAGTGGAGTTAGCATAGGTTAAAAAGAGAAGGATTCTTAAAAGTCAGTGCCAGGAAACTTCATTTGTGAAAACACAAATTATGATGACAAATCAGCAGAAAAGAATGAGAATTGTTCATTAGAGTGAGGAGAAAAAACAAAACCAAACACAACATGAAAGTATTATATCTGGGAGGGCCAAAGAAAGACATTTCAAGGAGAAGTGAAACAGGAGGGAAGGGGAGAGGGTACAACCATTAAAAGAATGGCATAGCCATAGGACATGACAAAAACTGGTTAGAACCAACTAGGTCCAAGATGGCAGAAGATTTGACTTCCAATGGACCTTGAACCTCATTATACGCTCATTGTAATATATTAGCATAAGCTAAGTGACACACCCACCAGCACCATGACAGTTTTGAGGCCAACCATCAAAGACCAAAAAGTGGGCAGTGGCCCAATTCCTGGAAATCTCTGCCCCTTCTTTAAAATAGTTGGAATAATCCTCCCACTCATTAGCCTATGAAATTACCCAGCCCATAAAAACTAACCACCCCATATTTCGGGGTCTCTTGCCTTCTGGGATGGTCCCCACTCTATCTGTGGAGTGTGTTTCTTTCTAAATAAATCCATTTCTTACCTTTCACTTTGACTCTCGCTGAATACTTTCTGTGATGAGACATCAAGAACCTGAGCTTTATTTAACGTCCTAAGACCAGGTGTGTGATCTCAATTAAAAGACCATGGGTTCAAGTCCCAATCTGAGTTGTATGGTTTCAGAAGGACTGATTAACTGAATCATTTTCTCAGTGATGATTTAAGTATAGCCTAGGCTGAGAAACTACAATTTTAATTAACAATGGGGAGGACATTGGGGTCCTGGACAACTGTCAGTATAGAATACTGTATAGAAGAATACAGTATAGAAGAATTATAGCCTGATTAAGATGGGCATAACAGAGTGAAAAGAATGAAATTGGAATCTATCTCTATCTAGCTATCATCTATCAATCTGTAATATAGATTACAAACAACTTTGGGAAGGAGAAGTGTCTAAAAAGGGAAGAAAAATGGTGAGGTAAGGCTTGGGTGGAGGTTGGGTTGATTTGTTTTGCTTTGGATAGAAATTATAACAGCTTTTTTTATGCTCTTGAGAAAGACCAAAGAGAATGAATAAACTTAGTGATGCAGGAGAGAGAGAGGAAATGCAGGATCCAAGTCCTTTAGTAGGGACAAGGGAATGGGACTAGGAAATGAGTGGAGGGACCAACCTTGCCAACAGCACCAATCATTCACTATCAGAGCAGGAGAGTTGGAAGAGTTTGTGGAAACTGATGCAAGTCAATAGGGAAATATGGTAAAAACTTGGAGTTCTCTTCTGATTGTTTTTCTTATTAGTGAAAAAACAAGGTGAAGATCTAGAATGAGGATAAAGAAGGATGTATTTTAGGTTTGAAACTGAGTCCCCTTAAAACTCAGTTCCTCTTCTTAGTTTATGATTGACCTCTCTAACCAAAATGTTATTCCCTTTCTTGTCCAACACCTGTTCCCTTTAAGATCGAGGAGTATCAAAGAACAGAGGGGATTGAAACCAAGCAGGACTCCATGGGGGCCCTCTCAAGAACAAAATCCTTTCTGTGTTCCGCATTTCTTGTTTGTAGGAAAAAGGCTTTCAGCCTCCTAGACCTTCCCTGAGTTCCAAAGGGCAGATTCAAACCTTTACTAGTTAGAAGAGTGAGGGAATGCAGAAAGAAACAATAGTGCTGCATGGGGCCTGGTCCTGGTTCCTTCTAGGGATGTGCATAACAGTTGGACACATATCTCTGCGTTCTTCTACAGGAACTAAGGCCCCCACCCAGGTGGGGGATGGTAACTTCAGGCTGAGCACAAGCACATTCACCCCAGACTGGTTGGAACAGAAGACTGATGATTGAGATTCCTGGAACACCACCACCCTGTTACATCATCACCAACCAATCAGAGGAAGGTTGTACACTCTGCATCCCTCTCCTCAAATTTTGCCTGTAAAAACTTCTTCCCTGAAACCCATTGGGGTGTTCAGGTCTTTTTTTTTCTCAATTTTATTAGGAACTTCTTTGTTTTTTTAATTAAATTAAATTAATTTATTTTTATACAGCACATTCTTATTAGTTATCTATTTTATGCATATTAGTGTATATATGTCGATACCAATCTCCCAATCATTCCACCCCCCACCCCCCCCACCACGTTCAGGTCTTTTGAGTATGAGCCACCCATTCTTCTTGCTTGGCCCTTAAAATAAACCTTTCTCTGATCCAGACGCCAATGTTTAGGTTTATTTGGCCTCACTGTGTGCTGGGCACATGAACTTGGGTTCCACACAGGTTTCAGGGGGGAGAAGACTATCTGAAATACTTACATAGAAGAAGGAAAGAGTCAATGACTAGAAAAATATAGTGTTGTTGCCAAGCAGCAGTGTGGACTGTTCCATTTTAATATTGCTCAGACATGATCTGGAACTCTAAATGTAGAATTCTTTGGTAATACAACCTTAAGTTTCCTAAAGTTCTAAGGGCCTACTTCACAGATCTAGGAATAAACTCAGATGTTAAAATACTGCTAGCCACATTTTTAGGTGCCTTGAAAAGTTAGAGTTTTCAACTAAGGGATAATAAGAGGGGAGAGAGAGGAAAGATGCCTTAGCCAGACAGACCTACTCAGAGAGTAGCACTGAGGTCAATTTCAATCATTCCAAAGCCAGTGGAACAAGAGTGCTAGGAAGATAGAAAAATAGCAGCATTTCCTCTCCTCCTGGAAACTTCTAAGGGCAAATTTACTGATGCTACTTCAAAGGTGTAAGATAAATTAAAAATAAAGCCAGACAAGATGACCACCCTTCCTGTCATGTAGAGGGAATTGCCTGTGTAAAAAAGTCAATCAAACCGTCAATCAATCCAAATACAAGGGAGGAGGAAACTAAAGAAAGTCCTGACTTCTGTGTGATATTTTTAACATACAAAAACCTACCTACTGGTAAACATGACTTGGTGTCTTATAATCTACCAACTAAACTATCACCTCCTCCATCTAAAGGCTGATACTTGCTTTCCTATCTGAGTGTGTGTCTTTACCTCATGTCAGCCAAACTATGTAACAAGAAGGATTAAATTCTTCTTGTGTTTGCTATCCCAGATTTCTACAGGAAGAGAAATTGAATATTCATTTTTACAATCCTGACTAGAGCTATTTCTGAATGGTCTGTCTTGAGGTCATGCATATTCAAACTGCCCCAAAGCAATGTTTTTCAGAAGTATTGATAATATTACCCTTTAGCAGGGACTAGTTTTCTGATTAAAAACACATTATTATTATCAACTTTTCAGGAAACTGTAGAGCTGCTACAGTGAAAGCAAGAGATAAAAAGAAGTGCCAGCCCTGCAGTTTTGCATTTTCCCAATAGAACTGCACCTGTCAGGCAAGGGTCAGATAACACTCAGAGCAACTGGGGTAAATTTGCCACTGCTGAGGACTCTTGAACAAAAGGTTCCTATTTTTTATGAACCCACGGGACACAGGGGAGAGAAAGGGAAGAGGGATAGGAGTGAAAAAAGTTTAGAGGTAGACTGGAGAAAATTGAATCAGTTAAAGTCTCAAATAAAGAGCCATAATGGAACTAGGAACATAGCTATGTGTATGAGTGAGCCTAGCTTGGCAGGGCCTGAGTCTTTGATTGCAACTCCCTCCAAAAAACTGCAATGCACCAGCTGTGCACCAATTCTGGTGTGGGAAGTGTTGCTTCCATGAAGCCTTCCCAGCAATGTCTTTTTATTGGTTATGTTTCCCTATGGACAGTCATCCATACTGTATAAAGCTCTGACTCTTGTGTTGAGCATCCTTTACTGTGACTCTATCTTTACATCCTTTACTGTAAGGCACGGGTCTTCCACACTGAATTGTTTGGCGAAGACAATGGTACAAGATGAAGGTAGTCAGGTAGTTTCATGGTCTTCCACATGCCTCAGTAAGATGGCCCTAATTACCTCAATTCCATAAGGGGTAGGAGAAATGCACATAGATGAGTGGAAATGCACATAGACAATACATTTATAGCAATAATGGGAAAGAGTATTCTGTAGTGGGAGCCATAACAATGGAGGTTTGTAAGGTCCCAAAGGAGACTTACCCATAGCTAGTCACAGCAAGGGTCCTGGTGGTGATGGCCTCAACCCAAAGCCAGAGAGCATTACCTATTTCCTCCTCATTCTGGTGCTAAGATTTGTGGGGATCACAGTCACCTGTGCACTGGTATCTAACATGCCTAAGAAATGCGATTCCCCCTTATTTCTCCATTGAACTTGACCTTAGCATAAGGCCTCTGGCCTCCCCCAGCAACAGAGGGACCTTGGTCTAGTCTTTGTTATTTATTTCTTCATTCATTCATTGATTTATTCATTTTTCAGCTTTATTGAGGTAGAAATGACAAATAAAAAGTGTATATTTTTAAAGTGAACAACCTGATGTCTTGATATATATACGCATTGTGAAATGATCACCACAATCAAACTAATTAACATATCTATCACCTCACATAGTTACCATAGTCTTTATTTTTTTTTTAAATCTGTGTGGGTTGTGAGAACACTTAAGATCTACCTACTTAGCAAGTTTCAAGTATACAATAGAGTACTGTAAATTATAGTCACCATACTGTACATTCAGTCCACAGACTTACTCACTTCGCATAACTGAAAGTTGGTACTCTTTGATCAACATCTCCCTATTTCCTGTTGACCCCAGACCTTAGCAACCACTATTTTACTCTCCTCTGGTATGCGTTTGACTATTTTGGATTACACATCTAAGTTATATCATGCAGTATTTGTTTTTCTGTGTCTGGCTTATTTCACTATTGTTATAATGATAACAAATGGTGAGGATGTAGAGAAATTAGAATCCTTATACACTACCAATGAGAATTTAAATGTTGGTAGCCACTATGAAAAACAGTATGGAGATTCCTCAAAAAGTTAAAAATAGAACTATGATACCACTTCTGGATATATCTCCAAAAAGAATGTAATCAGGATCTCAAATAGATATCTGCACTCCCATATTCATGCATGATAGCTAAGATACAGAAACAACTCAAAGGCCCATTGATGCATGGAAGGTTAAAGAAAATGTGGCATATACACACAATGGAATATTATGCAGTATTGAAAAAAGGAAGTCCTGTCATTTGTAACTACATGGGTGAACCTGAAGGACACTATGCTACATGAAATAGATCTTATTTATTTATTTGAATTTTATTTATTTTTTCATACAGCAGGTTCTTATTAGTTATCCATTTTATACATATTAGTGTATACATGTCAATCCCAATCTCTCAATTCATCCCACCACCACCACTTTCCCCCCTTGGTGTCCATACGTTTATTTCTTTTATTTATTTATTTATTTATTTTTGGCGGTACACGGGCCTCTCACTTCTGTGGCCTCTCCCACTGTGGAGCACAGGCTCTGTACGCGCAGGCCCAGCGGCCATGGCTCACGGGCCCAGACGCTCCGCGGCATGCGGGATCCTCCCGGACCGGGGCACGAACCCGTGTCCCTTGCACCGGCAGGCGGACTCTCAACCACTGCACCACTAGGGAAGCCCCCGTTTATTTATTTTTTAAAGTAGAAAGATCTAGGTAAAGTTTGGCAGGCCTCTCAGATTCATCTTCATATTCACATGGAAGAGTAGACAGAATAGCACTTGTTTTTATATGTGTGTGTGTATGTTTGTGTGCCTATAAACAGTATGAGAGGAACAGGGAGAAAAATGAAGGAAAGTACAGGAAACATAAGAGAAGAATTTTAAACAAACAGCATAAGCGAAGAAGTGAAGTCTGGCTTTCTTACACTGAAGTAGTCATACACAAAATAACAGGCTCAGTAATTTGTAAAAAGATCCCTCCTTTGGACAGAGGCTATCATAAGAACATTGTCAAGCTGTGATGGTAATATCACTTTTGTGAGTTATATATACTCATACTTTAAGTTTAATAAACACTTGATAAATAAAAGGATGAATAAATGAAAAATGGCACTGTACTTTTGGAGGCATCATGGAAGTGCCAGTAGCCATTTGAGTAACACGTAGAGATGAGGGGAGGTATCTAAAAGGCTTCTAGGTCACTCTCCCTGTTCATGATGAGACGTTTCCTCTGGCACTTTCTTGCAAACTGATTACAGCCCTTCTCACATGTTGAAACATTTATAAATTATCCTGCATTATACAGCTGGGCCTTTTTATTAGTCATAATCACTATCCTTGCTGGGAGCCATCGTCTGGAACTTTCTTGACATAGTGAATCAGTCACAAGTAGACATGAAAGCCCTATGTTCTCTCCTCTAGAGATTTCTACTTCTTATAACCCCCTCTGCTTATTCACTTTGTCCTCGAGGCACAGTCTTGATGCTCAGTCCAATTTCCTGTGGTGTCTACTCTCTCAATAATGACTCACTGAATATGCAAATGAATAGAATTTGTTTTTTATAGAAACATAAAAGTTTTCATTTTTATTAATCCTTAGGTGAGATGTAATCAACCCTTTGTCAACCATGCTTCTCAATTTGAGGTCACCACAGTTTGCCTAACTATCAAAAGGAAACTGACTTCTTGCTAAGTCTTCCCTTTTCCTCACTCTAGCTTTGTGAAGAAGGTGCATTCCCTAATCTATTATTTTTTCCCCAAATTAGTCTGGGTGTTGAGCTATGAAGAATGATATGCCAGGGATATATGATATTGTAGATGTATTTAATGTTAATTAAATTTGAAACATGCTTTTCCTATAGCTAGAGAGAGTAGTAAATTTCATTTTTGGAAGCATTCACTTTGATAATTAATTGTTTATTTTCATTTGTAATTATTTAAGAAATTGACATTTTACCCCAAATTTTGGCAAGGGTCCAAACTCTGCATGCAGGGTCATGTCTTTGAAAATAAAGATAAAAAAACAGTAAGGGCAATAATGCTGGCCCTTTGTTGCCTTTTTGATGTTGGAACGACAGTAACTGTCAATAAATATTTGCAGTACTGGAATTAAAAAACCAGTTAAAAATGCTGTCTTAAATTCTTGAAGGCAGTGTTTCTCAAACTTTAGGCCTGAAACAACCTGGAGCAGAATTCCCTACAATGCAGAACTTCCTAACCAGAATTTCCGGGTGATCAGGGAATGGGAGTCTATATTTTTTGATGATGTCCTCTAGAAAGATTGGTACTGCACACTGAGAAACACTGTGCAGGTTATGTCCTGTTGGGAGAGTCACCCAAGCCATACACCTGAAAGTTGAGGATTATGCTTACAGGTTTGGAGCTGTTCTGTTGGGATGGGATATGCAGGCCAGAGCAACTTCTGCTCCCTCCCTCACCCATAGCACCCTCACCAAGACCCCAGGGATTCTTAGATCATAGTCAGCAAAGCACTACCCATCTCTATAGTTACTGTGCAACTACCATAAGCGTGGAACTACTTTAGGCGATGGAGATAGAAAGGTTTTTTTTTTTAATTCTTCTTTTTCTTTTCTTTTCTAAACTGGTGTGCAGATGATAATTAGTGCTATGAAAAAATTTTTTAAATCAGAAAAGAGAAATTGAGAATTTTGGACTTGGAGAAGTAAACTCCAAATAGGTTAGAGCAGGTGGAGTTTTCTTCAGAATGCTTTGATTTTATCAGTTAAGTAGAGAATAAGATCATCAGCTGAGAATGACAGAGAGGAGTTGTTGCTGGAAATCTGGGAAAAGAGAAGGAAATTTTAAACAGTCATCTAGGAGAATAGGAGAAAAAACAGGTATGAGGCATTTCGTGAGGCCACTGGGCAACACTGAAGCCCACTTGAGGTTAGTGGTTACTGACAATGAATTCAAAATGAAGCCTGCTGTCATTGTTCCCAAGAAATGTGCAGCTGCAGCATTGCAATCTCAGAATAGACAAAGAGTTGAATTTTATGAAGGCTGTCATCTTGCCAGGGGAGTGAAAAGAAAAATGAAAGTTTAGAGTGAAATGCAAGAGAGTGATTATGATGAATGCATGTGGGAATTTAAGCTGGGGATAGAGTGTAATATGGGTGAGCACTGTCACAAGGAGAACAGCCTCCTCCAATTAAAAAAAATACAACAAACTAGTGAATATAACAACAAAGAAGCAGACTCACAGACATAGAGAACAAACTAATGGTTACCAGTGGAGAGAGAGAAGGGGGGAGGGGTAATATAGGAGTAGGGAGTTAACAGGTACAAACTATTAGGTATAAAATAAGCTACAAGGATATATTGTACAACACAGGGAATATAGCAAATATTTCATAACTATAAATGGACTATAACCTTTAAAATTGGGAATCACTATATTGTACACCTGTAACATATAATATCATACATCAATTATACTTCAATAAATAAATAAAACCAACAATTCAAAAAAAAAAGAGACAGAATAGGCTTTTCTTTTGTCTGAAGTTTGTAAGCACAGGTGCTCCTAAAATACTTATATTGTTCATTTTGTTGGAGAAAAGTCACAGCATCTTTTTCTTTAAAAGGTAGAATGGTAAATCTTAGTTTCTCCATAATACTGTACATAAGGCTATATTAATAAAGTCACAGCATCATCATAGTTAATTATCTGTGTGCCTTCCCCTCTCCCTCATATCATGGTGAGGTCATAAAAAGTAGAGCCACTGTCCTGTTCCTTAGGCACAGAGCCTGTTACATAGTAAGGGCTCAATCAAAACAAAAACTTGATCTTACTTGTTTGGAACAACATCACCATCTTGTAAACCTTATAATATTGTCACCACACACTTTGAAATTGCAAGTTATACTTAATACTGTGACTAATTTCTATAAACCTAGCTTATTAACCATATGAATATAATAGATTTAACAAACATTTCTCACCTGGGAATGCTAATTTTTTATTTCATTTCTTTAGGATCTGTTGACATAGTTATATTTTGGTTCTCTTTACAGGCTATTTTTAAAAATAATAGTACCATGGGAAAATAATCACTAAAATTTGCATAAGTCAAGAAGAGTATATTTACTGTAGTCAAAGCATGTATCATACAAGAATCCAGGGTTTTGTCAGCTTATAGAGTATGGTGGAATATGAGATCTTAGTATTTCTTACTCCACTTGACATCCTGATAACTACCCTTTCCTCTCCACCACCAGCCATGGGTAAACAGTATAAGTCAAGATGCTCTCTCACCGAGGGAAATTAGCCTATGTATCACGAAAACTCCAGATGTGGCAAGAAAACAACAAATTCAATATTAATTACAGTAATCTGATTTAGAAAACATTTATTGAGCACTTATTCTGTATCAAGTTCTAGGCTACTAAATGCTTATCGTGTACCATGCAATGTCTCGAAAGCTTTACATTTATTTTCCTATTTGATTCTTATAACAATTTCATGATACTATTATTGATATCATCATTATATTCATTTACAGATTTGGAAACAATTTGAAGGTTATAGTAACTTAGAATGATTACACACCTTGTAAATAGTAAATCAAAATAAGGAATAACAACTAGGTTGCTTAAGTTCCTTTTATGTCTTTAAGATATTTATATACCTTAAGTCATAGAAACAAGTACTGTTAAAATTATTTTAATTCTCTTAAGGAATCACAGGATTTCTCACTGTAACATATCATGGAGTAACAGTACAAAGGTGTTCTAATTTATTTTTTAATTAAAAAATCTCCTTTGCTAGCAATATCTTAGCTTACAAAATTTGTAAGAAAAAAAGTGAGCTTTATATAGTCTTTATTATTGTGTCACTTTATATTTAGATATTCTAACTTTCTTGTTTATTTCTGAAAGAGACTGAGTGAAGCAAGTTACACTAAAATGAAATATTAAAAAATGGCAATGATAGATTCATTTTTAATTATTTCTCTTTCAAATTTAGGACTACGAAGAAAATAGTCCATAGTAGAGACTGTAAGTCAATATTTTTATGAGCAGATTGCACAGTATTTGAAAAGAATATCCAATCAATATGTTAAAACATGCTTAAGATCAATCAGACTCAAGTTCTGGAAAATTATCTATACCTGTTTTTCTTAAATACTAGCTGCAAGAAAACCACTCATTTCTTAAAATAAAAGCATATGGGATCTAATTCCCAACTTAAACATAGTGAATCAGAATTGTTGTTGCAGGGTCATTAATTCATGTGCTGAACAGGTACCTGTGATGATTCTGTTTTGCAGACAAGTTAGAGAAAGTCATAGATGGCGATGAAGAAAAACTATGTTTACTGATATAAAACAGAGGTTATGTCTGTGGCTCCATAATACAATAACTTGGGCAGGTTACTAAATCTCTTTAAACTTCCACTACCTTGTGTGTGAAATGGAGATAACACTTTCTCCAATAGTTTCTTTTGAGAACTTAGCGGTATTGTGTATGTAAAGTTTTACCTTTTTTTTAAGAGTTAGATTTTACTAATGTATTGTTTTATTTATTTACTATTTTACTACTTTATCTACAAAGTAATATTATTAAACACCTATTATATGTCATTCCCAGTGAGAGTATTTTAAATAGATAAGAAACAGTTTCTACTCTTATAAAACTGAGAAGGTAGAATAGAACGCTTGCCTTACCGAGAGCAATACAATGGGCTGTGAGAACAAAGAGTAGAACCATCCAACCTAGATTTTGGAAATCTAGAGGAAGTGATGTTAAAACTAAGATTAATAGGTGAGTCAGAGTTAACCAGGTGAAAAGGAAGTCAACAAAGAGTGCTATAATATTTGTTGGAAATTGTAGTATATGAGCTTATGGAGCCACAGCATATAAATCTTATTGTCATTTCCATTAAATATTGACCACAAGGAATGTAGTAACTAATTATTCGTCAGAACAATACTATCTAATACATTCCCATGACTATACCCCATAAAAATAGAATATTGGAAAGAGAGCCTTTTTTCCGTTTTTTTTTTTAATTTAAATGAACATATTCAATGGCTGACACGATCCTGTCACACTTATTTTTTTGCAGTACGCGGGCCTCTCACTGCTGTGGCCTCTCCCGCTGTGGAGCACAGGCTCCTGACGCGCAGGCTCAGTGGCCATGGCTCATGGGCCCAGCCGCTCCGCGGCATGTGGGATCCTCCCAGACCGGGACACGAACCCGGGTCCCCTGAATCGGCAGGCGGACTTCCAACCACTGCACCACCAGGGAAGCCCCTGTCACACTTATCTTTAATACATATATCACACAATTGTTTTAATAAAATGTAAACAACTTTGAAAAAATGAACACTGCCTGAACATTGAATTTTAGGTGATTTTATTGTTTATAATTATTTTCTAGTTACTAGCTAGAAATTCATGTTCTAACGAAGTAACAGAAGACTAGCAAGACATCGATATTCACATGTTAAGATTTATCAAAGTGAGGTTGTAGCCACAGGTTTTACATGCTGAAGGCAATAAGTGGGCAAGAAAATTTTTAAAGTTTCACAAGTTCTAGAACATTTTTCCTAGTTCATGATAAGAAAAGTGGAGAGAAGAGAATAAAAATGCAGGAGTAAGACACCTGAGTTAGTGATGGTAGTTTTGATTCCTCCTCAGGTAAAATTCAGATGTTATGTCACTCAGGGCTTTCCTCTACAAAGTCCTCAGGGGCCCTTGCTTTTTCATACGATTGTTCTGCCTTGAACATATCTGCTGAAATTTCTGGGAACTTCCACAAATCTTTAGTGTTTACATCTCATTGACAAGAACCTGGCACTTGTCTCCTTGCAAGGGAGGTTGGGAAATGCAAACTTTATTCTGGTATGTTGTGACCCCATATAATAATTCAGGTTTCTATTACTCTGAAAGTAAATATTGACTATTTGGCTACATCTCGTGGTTTTCTCCACAGAAGCATGAATAATAATAGAATAGAAATAATAATATTTTATATATTATTTATCATTAATTAATATAATTGATGTATTATTATATATTAATTATATTACTATTCTATATATTTATTATTATTAATATAATTAATATATTATTGTGTATTGATAATAAACACAATTTATACTTGTAAACTATTCAGAGTGGCCAGATGCATTTTTGTGACATTAGAAACAGTTTCACTTTAGTGACCCCATAGCACTCTTTCTTGCCTTACTTACTTTACTCTTAAAATTTTTCCCAAGCAAATGGTCTCAGGTAAGGCAGGTGAACTAGTATTTAAGTTTAAGGTTTTTTTTTTAATAAACTGGCATTGAAAAAGCCAGTTTATTACTTTGAGTTCGCTTACTAAATGCATATGATAATTTCCATTTTTTTTTAACATTTTATTTTATATTGGAGTATATAACAACGTTGTGATAGTTACAGGTGTACAGCAAAGTGATTCAGTTATAAATATACACGTATCTATTCTCTTTCAAATTCTTTTCCCATTTAGGTTGTTACATAATATTAAGCAGAGTTCCCTGTGCCATTCACTAGGTCCTGGTTGGTTATCCATTTCAAATATAGCAATTTATCAACAAAGATTTATTTATTTTCTCCTCCCATTATGGGCAGAATTTACTTCCTCACTTCACTGATGTTGGCCTTGGTCATGTGACTTGTTTTCGCCGTGGAACTCTTAGTGGAACTGACAGAAACAGGGACCCAAAGTGTGCTTAGCATTTACATTCCAATATTCCAGGGAAAGAAAAACATGCCTCGGTTGCTTTTGGCCAGGTCCCCAGCATAAGACCTACTGAAAAAGACCCAAATTCGACCTGCAGCCTGAAAGAGAACCATAGTCTTAATCGCACTTCTGCTAACCTAGAGATTCATGAGCAGGAAAAAAGTGCATATTGTAGGTCATAAGAGTTTTGGGTTTCTTTGTTGTATAGAAAAGCTGACAGATACACACTGTTACCTTTATTTCATTCAATTTAATAGATTTTCTTTTTGAATACTGCCATTTAAGAGACACCAAGCAATTCTATCTTTGGAACTCATTTCATCAGAATTCCTTTATCTGGATTAGACATTTCAGTGTGTGCCCTATCTTCTAGATTAGTCCATATTCAGTGAGATGGTAACTGGCAAGGCTGTAACATACACTGAAATGCTGAAGAAGACCTTTTAATCAAAATGAGACCACAGGCAAGTTCAATAAAATTACTTCTGTCATTTAATGTACTGAAGATCTACAAGGTAAGATTGCCATGTAACTCTTCAAGGAAACTTCTGGTTTGATTGAGGTTAAGTCCCAGATTGCTGGTTAGCTGATATCCCATAGGGTGCTCCGCTATTGATTAAATTTTTCTGTCTATCCAAAAAGTCATCAGTCAGTATTTCCACACAACCATATACATACATGCCAAAACAAATTCCTCTCACTCAGCTTTGTTTTTTATCAACAAATTCCTCCCCTTCAATCTTTATCTAATTGATCTATGAGCATAGTTATATTAATTCTAAAGACCTAGGAGCACACAATAACTGAATCTCCTTTTGGATTGATATCAATCTTCTTATTGCAACTGAATTACTATAGTAATGTTAATCATTGAAATTATTCCCCAATGCCAAATCAACATAATTTCAGAAACATGATTACTTGCAAATTCTCCAGATTAATTCTCTATATATATTAAACTCACATTGATTGCCTATCAATAAGCTGTATTTACCTATACTTTAAGGAATTAAAAGATTCAGTTGGAGCTACACAAAACTGAAAACAAGCAAAAATAATTTTTGCATGATTTTATCAGGGTTTCAAGGAACTATTTTAGAGCTGTCAACTGCTAAATCATTTACAGAAACAGACAATTCACTTATTATATTTTTCTTCCTGTGAGGATAAATAATGAGTTCTAAGACCTTAAAAGTCCCTTAAAAAGTGATTTTTAAAAAAAAATTTTTTTTAATCTAATTTTTTCCAATAGAACATTTTCCTAGTGCTAAAAACTTAATCTCTTCTCTTGAACAAATGTTTTACTTCAGGAAACCTACTGAATTAGACAAACATTGAAGAAAACCTGTGAAATATTGTCACTTTTTAATCTCTACTCTCAATTATTTTATCTAAAAATGTCCTACATAAGTTAATAAATACCAAGTTGAAACTCTTACTGACATCATGCCTTATTCTTTGGCACTCATTACCCCCATTTTATCCCATTTTTATACAATTAAATGTGTCGAGATCCAGCTAAAACCCAGTATCACGTTGGATTGAGGAGTAAGAAACATGAACATGAATAAGCCTCTGCTCTCAAGGTCTTCAAAGTCCAGTAGAGGAGGCCACATAAAAACCCACAACTCTAGAACACTGGGAAAACTTCCATAACAGAGAAAGGATCATAAAGAAGGCTTGAAAGAAGGAGAATCATCTTTGCCTAAAAGAGTCCAAGAGGACTTCTCAGGGGTTCAGGGACCTAAACTGAGAGGGATTTTGTAAACAAAGACAAAAAGTCTACATTTAGTGATGGAAATTCAGCAAGTTTTTAGAATATGAGAGGGATTTACATCTGTGGGATCAGAGTATAATGCATAAAACTGAGCATCTACCTGGATACAAACATTACAAGTTGATGAAATCTTTATTCCAGCTAAAGATTTTGGACAACCTACTTTTACTCTGAGAAGTACTAAGTTAAGAAATGATATTAGGTCAGAAAAAGTCAAAGTCAGCTTTATTTGCAATGATCTAATTTCTAAAAGAAAGCTATTGCATTCATATATCACTCTAATAAGATTTTTAAATGATGATAAAAATAAAGTTGGAAGCAAATATATCAAAATGTTTAAGACAATTGATTTTGAAATTAGGAATATGAGCCATTTTTATGGTCTTTGAACCATTTAAACATATTTTAAAATTTCTGAATCTTAAAAACAAAACAGAAGACATATAAAATTAGACATTTAGATAATGGGTTAATGAAGGTAAAAACAGAAATATAAAAACAATAATTTGAGTAAGAAGTGATGAGCTTTAGAATGAGGCAGTACACCTTGAGAAGACCAACTGTAACAGCTCACCTCATCCTACAAAGAGGATGAAGAGAAGCGGAAGAGAAGCAGTAGCTGTCTTTCATAAATGAATCTTTTCTATTACAGTAAGTTGCAGGTTTCCCTTCATAAAAATAGAGATATGCTTGCCTTGAGGTTTACAGGTTTTTAGGTTTTTTGTTTGTTACAGTCAGAATAAGAAAAATATAAAACCCTAGTGAGTCAAATATGATAATTTCAAATTATTTTCTCAATTTTTACAAAAAGACTTGTAAGCTGGCAAAGTAAATTTGATGTTTAGAAGGCTTAAAAGTTAAGGACTAAGAGGAACCAATCCACTCTTTTAAGTCATAAGATAAGGATAAGGATGTTGCTGGTTATCATTGCACAGGAAAGAGGAAAGGATTATAAAGTTATATTTGTGGCTCACGTTTATTTAGGCTTGGCATTAACATTTACATCTTCATTGTCTGAGATGAGCCCTGTGAAACTTCACAGGATGTAAGTTTTTTGTACCTTAATTTCAAATATTTGAAAACAGCTAAGACTCAACCTCTCAACTTTCAGTCTCTTCTTAGCTCATCCATTTTGTGGGAACTGGGGAAATCTGGTAGGCCAAGACTGGGTAACAACCGTCTGATAGTGTTTTACCCAGATCAAAAGGAAGCTGATGGAATAAGTTCAAATCATGGTTTCCAGTAATAACTAAAACAATATGAGAAGCATTTTAAACCATCAAGTCCAAGATGCTAAGGATAAAGACAGAAGATGAGAGATCAGGAGCTAAGAAAGTCTATAAATAAAGAGCTCCAAGTTGGATAAGGTGACTGGATTCATTACAAAGGTTATATTATGAATAAGGCACAAAAGGTAGAGGTTTGTTTTTGTTATTTTTATTCTTTTTTTGTTTTGTTTTTAACTGGGTGATGGGTAGATGACAAACTAATGTTATCCTGATTTTATAAACAATGAAACTGAGACTCATAGTGCTATGGGATCCTACTTCATTTCACATGCTCCTCTCTGTAAGAATCAGGGCTTTTATCCAAGCTAAGTTTTTCTGACTTCCATATTCATAATTTATGACAATACATGTAAACCCTGAGAAATGTTAAAACCTTTTGAAAACACAGAGTTTAGTGTGATTAGATTTGATTTTTAAAAGGAGCCTGCTGTTATAATTTATAGGTAGAAAAAATAGCTATATACCGCATCTCCTGCCCAACTTCAGTTTTCTTTTATTATGCATCCCAACTGTATGAATAGCTCATTGCTCTTTGTTATTCACCATCCAGTTTGCTAATGACCTGGATTCAAGAGTTCTATATAATCACTTGGAAAGCTGTCAGAGGTTATCCATCTTATATATTAAAGGTCTATGGGGCTTCCCTGGTGGCGCAGTGGTTTAGAATCCACCTGCCAATGCAGGGGACACGGGTTTGATCCCTGGTCTGGGAAGATCCCACATGCCGCAGAGCAGCTGGGCCCGTGCACCACAACTCCTGTGCTTGTGCTCTGGAGCCCACGAACCACAACTACTGAAGCCCACGTGCCTAGAGCCCATGCTCCGCAGCAGGAGAAGCCACCGCAATGAGAAGCCCGAGCACTGCAACGAAGACCCAACACAGCCAAAAATAAATTTATTTTAAAAAAAGGTCTATGATTATTAGATGGCAATATGTTTACAGACTAATTAATTAATTCAGTAATTGCGCCACAATTACTGAGTCTGCACTCTAGAGCCCGTGAGCCACAACTACTGAGCCCACGTGCCACAACTACTGAAGCCCGCGTGCCTAGAGCCCGTGATCCGCAGCAAAGAGAAGCCACCGCAATGAGAAGCTCCGCGCGCAGCAGCTAAGACCCAACGCAACCAAAAATAATAATAATAATAAATTAATTAAAAAAAAACAGTAAAGCTTTCTTCTAATACAAAATAATGATTTTGACTAAAAATAATATATATATAGTATATATATTGCATAATATATATATTGTACTATTGTGCAATAAATAGTATATTTTATTAGTGGAAGTATTTTTATTAAATTTATTTATAAGGTATATTTATTAAATTCATAAATGTTTGAAAAAGTAAAGCAATTGTAGGGTTACATTAACTGATTTGAACTAATCTGAATTAATAAAAGGAAAACTGAGGACTACGTGGTAGAAGAGTATTTTTTGTAAATCCACTTTTTTTTTGAAAAAAATTCACAGTATTTATTATTATTTTTTTCTTTTTTTAAACATCTTTATTGGAGTATAATTGCTTTACAATGTTGTGTTAGTTTCTGTTGTATAACAAAGTAAATCAGCTATACGTATACATATATCCCCAAAGTATCTTTTTTTTTTTGCCCGAAGTATTTGCTACGATGTGTCTAATATCAGGGCTGAGATACGAGCTAATGAATAGGTAAAAATAACAATAGTCATTTGAAGAAATGTTAATAATAAATTGCAGACACATCTACTTTTTGAAATAATTAGAAATAGTTACTAACTAGTTTTTATTTTAGTATTGGCTCAAAATGCTCATTGGAAAAATATACATAAATAAAATCTTTCTCAACAGTTCCCAGGTAAAAATTGTGATTCTTTTTTTTTAGGAGAGAACAGATTAAACAGTTAAGAATATTCATAGTGCCTTTCGTGAACTTTGAGTTCTATAAAGCCACATGCAAGTATCAGACTCTATTATTAGTGCTTTTATCATATTTTAAAGAGTGCTATTAGCTAGTAATATTAGTATTGCTAAAAGACAGTCTATTATAGAGGGTAAGCACACAGGCTCTGGAAATGTACCTCTATAATGAGAACGCTAATCATAAGTACACCCACCTCTTTGAATTACTGTTCTGACATACTGTAAACACTCCAAAATGATAGCTGCTATAAACCCGAAATCATCCTTGACGCTTTTTGATTTTTTCACACTCCATAGTGATTCTATTAGTACATCTTGTCAACTACAGTCTCAAAATCTATCACATCACTGAATCTACCTCACCACAGCCATTGCTAAAACATTATGTCTAATGCACCATTATTTTTCACCTCCACTGCTGCATTAATCAGCTATTCTCCCTGCTGCTGCTCTTAGCAGTAAAGCCTATTTCCAAACAGTAATCATAATGATAGTTTGATACATAAATCAGATTATGTGACTTTCCTATTCAGACTAATTCCTTTCCCAAATTTATACAAAAAATCAAAAATTCATGTACTGTACAATGACAGTATGTGATCGTCCCCTGCTCCATCCTTTCCAGGCTCACTGACCCTCACACATTTCCAACACATTGTCTCTCCTTAGGTTTTGCCTGGAGGCGTCTCTCCTAGGTGCTCATCCCCTCACTTCCTTCTAGTCTCTCCTCAGGAAATACCTCTTGAGAGTCCTTCTTTGACTCCTTTTTACATGCTATTTTCGTGCCCAGTCTTGTTTTTCTTTAAAGGGCTAGTTACTACTGGTGTTTTGCTATATGCAGGTGACTCTTGAACAACATGGGTTTGAGCTGCACAGATCTACTTATAGGTGGATCTTTTTCAGTAAGCCGTACCACAGTACTACAGGGTTCATGGTTGGTTGAATTCATGGGTGCAGAACTGGAGATACTGAGGGATGACTATAAAGTTCAACTTGTCAAAGCTATAATCTTCGCATAGTTCAATGGGTCAACTGTATTTATCTCTTGTCCATCTTCTTTACCAGAATACACACTCAAGGAATGTAGGATGTTTGCTTTAATAACCAATGTCTTACCTATGCCTAGAAATATACCTGGCAAATAGTGGACTATTTACATGTATTGAATGAATGGATCAACACCATCCTAGGTGCTTTGAATACATTACTTCATTTAACCTTCAAATCATTCCTGAAAAGAGGTAACATTATTCCCATTTTTAACACCTTAAAAAACTGAATTGAGAAGGTCAGATTCATTCCCCGGAGGCACACAACACCTCACTATGAGTCAGGATATAAATCCAACGAAATCTTAAATGATTTCAGAGGGTCCACTATTTCCATCTGGCTGTGCTTTTTTATTTCAACTTTTTGAATCAGAAGTCAGGCAAATTATGCTTTTATCTCTGCAGCAATCCATTATCATGACACCACAGGTCAGTGTAAGATCTCCATTAAGCACAGTCCATAATTTTGCCAGGATCTCATCTTCAGGCCAGTAAAATCAAATCAAGGTGCTGTTTGTTTTTGATAATATGCTTTCATCTATCTTATTAACTCTACCAAAATATGCAATATGAATATTTCATTTAAACAGCCATGTGCAAATTTTGAGTCTGAGAACTTCGTATTTCTCTATAACTTTATGAGTCTCAAGTCTGATTCAGTACTCCAGAACTCCTCCTAAGATGGAATTGAGAGTTTGCTCTAATACATCGTCCTGGAAACTTGGAATCTTGTCCCACTTAGTATAAAGCTACTGTTTTCTTCTACGTTAGTCCTGGTAACTATATTTCATGGAATTTTTCAATTGTTCTCAAATAAAATCATGACACAGCCCTATGACATTCTTATCAATAGCTGATTATTTGGCACTAAACTTCAATTACTTGGCACTAAACCTTCACCAAAATCCTCCTTTGTCCTTCATTGAATGAGCACCTTTGATTTAAGAAAAACATTAATGAAATTTAAGAAATGCAGGTATAAATTGACAAAGTATATTATTCCTGGGAGATGAGTTGGAAAGCTAATGCAAATGCTTCACAGGACTGGTGCCTCCAAATAAATAACTTTTCCATTATGTTCCACTGAAATTTGTGATAACCTGGTTAGCTTAAATGTTTTCACTGGAAATATAATTTTAAACACCCACTGTGTGTAGGATTGCTTTTCATAAATTAATTTCTGAAAACTGTTTTGAGAAACTCAGGAAGCAGAAACCTAATATTACAGGAATATGCATCATTATGTAATATTACAGAAAACCAACATTACAGGAATATAAAACACCTGTGTGTGTTTTAATAAGGTCAGATGACTGTTTTCTAAGTAAATTAACATTAAATTTGGAGGAAATGGATTTGGATGTAGAATCAGCTTGATTGATTATGAATCCTGAACAATTATTATTTAACATGTGAATATAATATGTGGGAGGAATTATACAGAGCAAATTCTGAAAATTTTACTAAAAGGAATAAAATGACCAGTCTTTAGATTTGGGATCAAAAGCAATCTTGATCAAAGGGGGAAAAATCACCGCAATAAAAGTTGAATATTAATTAATGAAATATCTTTTTGGACTTGTTTCTGAATATTCTGTTCATAAATACACCAAATTTCACTGGTCCCGGGATTCAAGCTACACACAGCCTTGATTTTCTTTTTACTAACTGATTGTGGGAGTGTAGCCAAATTAGCTAATTTCTGCAAATTTACTTTATGGGGTGTAATAAGAATTTTAGATCATTTACCGCTAAGATCCTGTCAGCTCAAAAGTAAAATCTTCGGTGCTAACCAGGATAAAGGATACAGAATTTTGTATCAGAGTATATTAAATAACACCAAGGCTCTTGTTGAATGTATAATTGAGTTTCCCAAATCACAAATATTGCAGAGAGCTCTTGACTCACACAGCCTCTCCAGCATCAGTCTCAGAACTCTTTGTTTAATAAGTGCAAGATGGGGCTATGGAATATACGATTTTTAATTTTCCCTAGACAAGTCTGTTGATCAGCGAAACTTGGAAACTACTCCATTTGCTAACTTTGAGAAAACTGAGGTTCAAAAAATTTACCTACTGTCTCAATCTTTTAATATAGTTTGTGTCAACCTTTGGGGGTAAAATGTGCTCATGTAAGAGTAGGAGAGATTATTTATTTTCTTGAATATTTAATTGCTACTGATGAGATTCAGGGCAGACTGCCCCAAAATATGCCAAGAAGCAGGAATTCTCAAGCTCTCATGAAAACAGAACACAAATTTCTCCAGTGGTTAAGACCATGTAGAATATAGCAAATTCCTTTTGCTTATGCCCATATTACATTTTTCCTATAAATGTCCAATTACCTTAACACAGTGCCCCACACACAATAACTATTTTTAAACAAATTATAAATAATTTTCATAATGTCCAAATTATAGATGAATCGATTTTCTTTGTTAATGAATATAAGAGCAAAACAATTTGTTAGTTTTAAACTTCTCAAAGACAATGGTGACTCTACCCTTCTTTTCACAAAGGAGGGAAATGAGATTCAGAGCAGTCAAACGACAAGCTGTGGGTCACACAGCAAGCTGCTTACAACTTTGAGACTGAAACTCAACACAGTAACTACTGATCTAGAGATCAATTTTTATGGCTAACTGTGAGTCTGTCCTCAAGGTGTTGCTTAAGAAAAGTGTGAGTTGTTACAGAAAAACAACCAAGGAATTATGTGAAAAGATTCATTTTGAACAAAAGCTAAGGCTCACATTTCATGTTACCATATACCCTAGTTTATCAGGATTGGCTCAATTTTTGTCTGTTGTCACCACTTCCTATATTGTTTTGCATTTTCTTCATTTCTTAACAAACTCTTACCATTAATGGTGCATTAGAATTGAATGAGCTTGACAGACCTTCATTTTGCACTTGCAACTTTAACCAAGTTCTCATCTAACAGTGTGAGAGCTCACTGAGCCACACTGAACCATTTTTTGTTTGTTTCACACCTGTGTCTAAGACCCTATTCACCTTCTATAACCTGGCTGATGGAATTTAATAGCTGTTAAACATTCACCATGTCCCAGGAATTATATAATCTTATTTGATTCTCACAAAAACACAATAAAGCATATTTTATTATTTGTATTTTACTGTCGGACACTAAACTCGAAGAGATTAAGTAATGTGCCCAAAATCAAGTATAAGGTAACGATAGCAGGACCAGGAATTTAACTCCCAAGCCTTCTACATTAGTCAGCTCAGGCTGCCATAACAAAATATCACAGATTGGGTGGCTTAAACAACAGAGATTTATTTTCTCACAGTTCTGGAGGCTGAGAAGTTCCAGATCAAGCTCTTGTACAGCTGGCTTCTGGTGAAGGCTCTCTTCCTGGCTTGCAAATAGCTGCTTTCTTGCTGTGTGCTCACATGGCCTTTCTTTGGTGTGTGTGTAGAGAGAGAGAGAAAGAGAGAGATTTTTCTCTCTCTTCCTCTTCCTCTAAGGTCCCCAGTTATATTAGATTAGGCCCCTACCCTTAGTTAACCTTACATGAACTCATTTAACCCTAATCACCTCCCGAAAGCTCTATCTCCAAATATAGTCACATTAGGGGGTTAGGACTTCAAAACATTAATTTTGGTGGAACACAATTTAGTCCATAGCACCAACCTTACTGTTTTTGAGTTTTTCTATTACCTTATATTAATAAACACCAATGATCAGAGCCCCAAATTTGCATTACCTAGAACATGGAGGCTGAAACAGTTTAATTTCCATTTTGCCTTTTAATCAGTTTACTTTATACTTTATCCTCTTTCAGTCCCTCTCAAAAGAAGGATACTGATTTCAGAAAATTCCTCAGAAAGCTCAGAGGGTTTAGTCATTCTACCAACATATTAAATATGCCTGGTTGTTAAGCAAGGACCTAATAAATTTCTAATACCTGCAATTTTACTGAAAACTTGACTTGGCTGGAGAGAGACAATAAAAACATGTTCATGATTTTTGTTTTGCTTTGTTTAAACCCTACACAAAAGATAGTTTTGTGTAGAGTTTCTAATGTTGTGATATAAATAAAATATATATGCATGTATACACAGCAAAATACAAATGGTATAGTTCAGTAGTTCACCAAGAGTAAACCCTAAAGTAAACTATGGACTTTGGGTGATAATGATGAGTCAATATAGGTTAATCTATTGTTAACATAGGTACCACTCTTGTGCAGAGGGTTGATAATGGATGATGACGTGTGTGGTGGGAGCAGGGATTATATGGAAAAATGAGGCATCTCTGTATATTCTGCTCAATGTTGCTGTGAAGCTAAAGCTGCTCTAAAAAATAAAGTTTATCTAAAATGGAAACTAAACCAGAAAAACAAAGAAATAACAAAAACTTTCCTAAGGTAAAAGCTGCTGCCAGAATTTTTCTATAAGAGTGCCATTTGCCAAAAAAATGTCAAATGTATATCTCTATGGCTTTCAGTTCTTCCTTGGGAAATAAGTTTAATATTGACAAATATTCTGAAATAAAACCCATTTGCAGAGACAATCTCTGAGGATGATATCAAGAAATTATTTCTTCCATATGTTATGAGAGGCTCTAAACCTCCATTTATTCATTCTATGCTATACAAATCAAAGATGACAAATCTTTGATTACATAGTTCCACTTGTGATACCCACAATCCCATGGCAGACATCTCTCTTCCATCATGACACTCAGGTTTTCCAAGATCTCAGATTTCTTTTCAATACCGCAATCGTGACAAGCAGTCCCAATCGTGTTTGACTAATGAGTTGAAACCCGTTTGACATCTGTGCAAAAAGTGATGAATCCTTTTAACATCATTTTAATTTCCTTAACCTACTGCTTAGGAAATGGAGTTTAGGTTAGCTTTGCTGGGAAATCAGTGCAGGAGGAAGGAAAATTGACCTAATAGTTTTAAAACAAAAGAAAACAAAATCCCATAAAAGTCTAATTGTCTGAGTTAAACACAGATGAAGTTTTTCTTGTTGAACATATAAACCATCTCTTAAGTAAGTCAACCACAATGCATTCTAAAGAATCGAGCCCCCAGATATTGACTGGAAATCTGAGACTTAGGGATTTGCATTTTGCTTAGCAGAGAAAGGATACTTTTGTATATCTTGATGAAGTTAATTAGGATTCAAAGATGAAAGTTGGCAGGATGTTGAAATATTTTTCATATTCTAAGCATTTTTGTGCATAGCTAATAAATTATAGCTATTAGAAATAGTGTCCTATGAGTAACAAAGTAATACTTGGTGATCACAGAACTTGGAAAACATCTCTCAGTATCATCATCATCATCATCATCTAACATTCATTTACTATCTACTAAGTCCCAGGCATGTTGCTAAGTGCTCTGCACTATATTTCATTTGAGCTACATGATAAGCCTATGGGCTGGGTTCTTTTTAATCTTCTTTACAGATGAAACTGGTTTGCCCATCATCACAGAGTGTAAGTGATGTTATTTCTGAATTCATGAAGAGTTAGTCTCCAAAGCCTAGGGACCTTTTAATCATAATACCAACTTCACACAAAAACTGAGAATACATAGTCCATATTTCAGGAAATGCATCGAACATTTTTCCAGCTCTTTAAAGTGTTCACAGAACATTCATGTCCTCTTTACATTTTACTTTCATCACAATCCTGAGGCAGAGTTATGATGACAATCCTAACTGTGCAGAAGAAGTAGCTGAGATTCAAGGAGACAAACTGATTTACACAGGATCCCAAGCTAGGAAGTAGAAAAGTCTTTACTAGAAAACAGAACCTCTAACTATGAAGCCCCAATCTAACACCTGTTCTGAGTTTAAATATCAGGTATGTCAATGTTTAAGACTCAAAATCATTGCTTAGGGTAGGAGCATAGGTAGTAAACTATGATTAGAGACATTTACTCTGAAGTTTCATGAGAAGAACTCTAGTCATTGAACGGTATTTATGGGTAGAATGCATTCATGTGAGCTATAGTCACTAGGTTTGAATTGGCGTCTTGAAGCAGGTTAAAAATCTAAGGCAAACGGAGGCATTTTTGGTAAAGAAATCTTTCTTCATAGAAAAATCATCAACGACACTACCAAGTACCAATGAACAGAGCCAACTTTAAACAGAAGGTTGCATGGCGTGTTCTAATACCACCCAAATATCTTCCCTACTGACTTTTTATGATGTCCCAATTCTACTACTGGCGATTCTTCCTTTGAATTATGGTATCCTCTGTTTTTAAACACAGACATGCCAGAGAATACTAACACCACTCAGTTTAGCTCTCCTTGGTGTATATGAGGAGGAGAGGTGCCTGGCATCACGACTGTGCTCGGCCTTTGGAGTGGAAGGGAAAAAGAAACTTAGAATGAGCATTAAAAAGAATGTTAGGGGCTTCCCTGGTGGCGCAGTGGTTGAGAGTCCGCCTGCCGATGCAGGGGACACGGGTTCGTGCCCCGGTCTGGGAAGATCCCACATGCCGCGCGGAGCGGCTGGGCCCGTGAGCCATGGCCGCTGAGCCTACGCGTCCGGAGCCTGTGCTCCGCAACAGGAGAGGCCACAACAGTGAGAGGCCCGCGTACCACAAAAAAAAAAAAAAAAAAAGAATGTTAGGCCTCAAGTACAAGTTTCTCCCAACTTTAAATGGTGTCCCGGGCAAGTTCTAAAGGTGGTACTGAGTAAGATGCTGCTGCTGAGGAGACTGATGATGCTTACACCACAGCGGCTCCTGCAAGTCAGGAAACGTGCCCGATTCAAGGGCACAGCGAAGCACAAGGATGAGGGAGGCCATCTTCATAATCCTGGAAGCAATGTATTTATCTTTGTCATTACCTTTATTTGACCTGATTTGCATTCTTTAACTTCTCTAAGACATAAGTTTCTCAATTGTCACTTGGAACTGATTACTATTGTTATCTCATAGAGTTGTGAAAGATTATGTGAATGAACATAGGGATCAGTGCATAGTAAATTCTTATGTTACTTGCTAAACCCAAAGTCCTATATCATTATCTTACTTTTTTAGGGACAAAACCTTTTCTGAATGGAAAAAGAACCCATCATGAGCTGATTAAATCCTCTGTAGTAATTGGGCTTCAACTCCCTGTTCTACAACAAGTTTTCAACTTCCTAAACCCAGACACCTCCAGTGAGAAAATCTAAAGAAACAGACCAAGTGTCCTTGCTTACTGAGTAGCCAGTATCCACTTATTTCGCCACCTCCATTTACGATGAGAGACTTTGTAGTCTGTAGACATGATTGTCAGACATCCCTGATAGTCTAGATATTCTCAAATCAAGGAGCTTACTTTTTTTTCTAGGTTGGAAATGTAATAATTCTATAAACAAAATGTATATCTTTCCAAGTTTATTTACCCAAATATACTCATAAAAATTTGTTTAACAATTTCCCCAAAATAAGTTACTGGTGTGATACACTGGTACAACCATCACAGAGAATAATCTGGCTTTATGGAGCAAGATGAAGATACACATATCCATCACTATTCTGGCAAAAATGCCAGACTTCTTTTTAAGGAACACTTTGTCACTTACAGTGGTCTAAACTTGGTCTAACAGAATCAGAGTTGTTTGTTCAGGTATGGGCATGTGATTTAATTTGGGCCAACTAGAATTAGGTCTAATAGTTCTGTTCAAAATATTGAGATGGAAAAGTTCTCATTTACTGAGTAAAAAAATGATAGGATGAAAATCTAGAACTAATAAGGACAAACATGGCTATTCTGTGGATATTTCGTTCTTGAGAATAAAACCAACATAAAAGAGAACAGACTCAAGAGAAAGAGGTTATATTCTGATTATGTAATTTGAGTCCTTTAAACCAGCTATTCTTGCAAACAAATTAGCTCATGATGTCATAGTCACACAGACGGATAACATTCCTATATCCTTAAATCAACTTAAATTTGGATTCTGTCATTTGCAACCAAGAGTTCTGATCAATACAAAGGCCCAATAAACCCAATGTACTGTTGCATTTAAACTCATCTGTTAAGTTAGCTAGCCTAGATTTATAATCCTCTTAAATAGTTACTCATCAATTATCTATTAAACCTTCACTATGTCAGACATTCTAATAGGTGTTAGTGATAAAAAGGTGAATAAGACATTTTTAGAACGATGGAAGGTCATTGAACATGACCTGAATTACATTTGAAGGGTCACTCACACTTCACTTAGAAGAACAGACTATCTGAAGTTTGGATGGGAGAAGGACTGGCTTCATGAGGGTGGGACACCTGCTATTGCACAAAGCTTTGCTCTCAAAAGGGCCCACACTTAGTTTAGTGCTCTGCTTTTGTTGTCTTGAAATTCTTGATAATTTCATTTTTGACTGTTTTGTAATTGAAGTCTGATGAGACAATGTACCAGGCATGTGAGCAGAGGATGCTCCTAAGCACAATATGCATGTCTGTTGTTCTTTGACACCCTATTCGCATGTAGCATTTGTGAGGCCCCATGAGTGGAAAGAGAAACCACAGGAACAAGGAAAAAAGCTTTATATTTTAGTCCATTTCTTTGAAAACATTTGTTTTACATGAAGGGCCTTATAGTTTCCTTTTGCACTAGGATTTGCAAGTGGTATAGCTCTACCTGGACAGAAACAGGGTATCTAATTAGAAGACTAAAATCACTATAACATGATGGTGTTGTTAACCTTACATTCATCCTGAGAAGCAAAATCAACAAATGAAAATGTTTTCAAGGGAGAACAACCTCAGGAAGGCTAGTGTAGCTGGAGTTTAGAAATCTATTGAGAGAGGCATATGGATTCAAGAGACAGGCAGTGTCCAGGTTATAAATATTCTTGTAAGCAGAGTGTGCATTTGAAATTTTCCCTAAGTGTAATGATGAGCTATGGAAAAGTTTTAAACAGTGAGGTGGGGGGCAACAGAATTAGATACAAATTCTTCAAGTGATGATTTTCTGTGTTAGTTCATGGAGAAGATACTAGAGAAGGAAAAAAGTGGAGATAGTACAACCAGATGGTCAGACCATGCTAAATCTCTCTGCTAAAAATTCTGCAGTGTCTTTATTAATATATCGCTAATATAACTATAGTTAATAATATTATTCTATATTAATAATAATCGCTAATAATTTTAATTGCTTTTGTGTACTTATTATTGATGTTAATTGATTTATATCTATTTATTACTTTTTATGTCCTCAGCACTCTGCTATGCCTTGTACATGGACATGTATCTTGTTTCATATCTTTTTAGCCAACTGAAATTATCTTATTTATGATAGGTTTTAAAAATCTTTTAACGGAGGAGCATGATTCTCAGTAAATATGTTTTCAATGAATAAATAAATCTCAGGACAGTTATGATGTATTCAAGTAAACTGTGATATACAGAAGGTGGTAAAATATACAACAAATGAAATATCTGAAATGATTTAGAGATTTAGCTAAACAACCAGGAAGAGATATTGGATAGGGTGTTAGAAATATGAGGCTGGATGTGGATAAAGTTCTAGATGTGGATTTCTGTGTCATCTGCAGAGAAGTAATAATGAAGTAGTCAAGATGGAGAGAACTGATTTCTGCCAGAAACTGAGAAAAGTCAAGAAATGCCGAAAGGAGAGAAGTTAGGTTAAATTTTAAAAAGCTCATTTGAGACTATATATTCAGGTGCAGTGTTTATGTAGTGAAGTGCATAAAATATTTTCTGTAAGTCTGTTCCGAATGTTAACAATATATTTATGAGTCATTTGCATACCAGATATAAAAGAAAATGATGACCTAGGACTGCAAGGTATATCCATACCTCTTATTTATAGAAGAGAAATGGAGGTTCAGAGTGTTAAGTAATTTGTCCAAGGTTATAAGAGACAGAAGCAGAACTTCAATACACATTGGATTCCAAAAAAGCCAAATGGCTTTTTACTATAATCATTTTCTATAGTGTGATCATGTCTACAAGACATATCCCGTAAATACAGAAGACACTGTGTATTATAGTTGTCATGCATGTATCGGAGATCCTGATAAACTTTCAGTAAATAAAAATGTTTAATCTTGCCTGATGCAGTCTCCCCAGATTTGCCTGGACATGGACATTATTTCTTTCTGCAGAGCATCTGTTGTACTTCCATCAGTAACAGTATATAGCTCCACTGTCATCTTCAGAGAAAGGAATTTTCTGTTCTGGCACAGATATTTCACAAAAAATCATTGTGGTCAGCCTTCTTGAGCAATAAGCATTTAGTTATATGGAGAAGGAGAAAAATGAGGTCTCAAATAATGCTGAGTTATTCTTATTTGAGAACTGACTTTTCTGAATAGGCCAAAACATGTTTAGCTATGTCATACATTCTAGCTGGCATAAAATAAAATAGTTTGAAGAACATGCCTCACCATTCCCTACATCCTGCAAAATACCTTTTCTACTTATTAGAGAAGTTAATTTGGTAATTGTGGCAGTCTTCACAGCCTCAGTGAGTTTCTTTCAGATATGAATACCTGTCTTTGATATCAGGACACAGTTTTTCCTATATGTTCTCTTTCCAAGGTTTTTAAAATACCACAATAGTGCCTATATTTTCCTTAAACACTTTATATATTATATTATGTGTGTGTGTGTGTGTGTGTGTGTGTATATATATATATATATATATATATATATATATATATATATTTTTTTC
>NW_020175186.1:5899561-5906667 GCF_003031525.2 Neophocaena asiaeorientalis asiaeorientalis
TATATACATATTTTTTTCATCCAGTTCCAATATTGGCCCAGAGCTCTTTGAATGCATAGGAACAAGAGCCCTGAAAATTTCTTTGGTTAAGAGAGAATCTTCTCGTTTCTCCAAGAGAGGATTCCAGCCCACTCTTCTCTTTTTTGCAGATGAAAAACCTCAGAGGCAGAGAACTGAGGGGCTTGTCTGGAGTTACAGAAATGTAACTCCACCTTCCTCCGGGTCTGTGTATTGATAATAAAAACCCAGATACGTTTCTAAATAAAACCTTATTTAATTTACTTAATCCTCAACAAAACACCAAGAAGTGGGTACTATTGTTAACCCCGTTTTGTAGATGGGGAAACTGAGAGGAATATTAAGTTCCCTAAAATTATGTAGCTACAAACTAGGTGTTCCTGTATTAAAATTCAGAGAATCTGGCTACAGAATCCATGCTTTTAACCACTATGTTTTACTACTGTGATTTACTCATCACTTTTCTTTTTGGCTCTAAGTAGTCTGAACATACAAACAGAATAAAAACATTTTAAACAGAAGTACTGTGGTAGTTTCTCATGCTGACACATGAGATTTGATAGTCTCAAAGTATCACTAAAGGCTCTCCCCAGCTGTCAAATAAACATAATACTTATCACATTGATTTACTTTGTGAACATTATTGAGTCAGAAACAGGGGCACAGATATTTCCAAAAGATTTGTAACTTTGTAGAAAAAAGGCATTTTTGGTCAAAGATGCTCTTAATCAAAAATTTTATTTAACCAAATTTCTCTTCCTTCTCTGCTGACCATCCTCTCAGCCCTCACAACACCAAATGGAGAATGCCTGTAGGATTAATAACTTTGAGTCAATCAAAACTGGATTTGCGTCCCAATTTCTCACTCTGTAGCTATGGGCAATTTATTCATTTTCCCTGAGTCTCAATCTTGTCACTGAAGAAATTCAAGTTTTTGTACTAACGTTACCAGATATTTTGAAGATTAAATGGAATGGCCTATGTAAAGTTTCTACCTGCCATAAAATCTGTACATAGGACTAAATTAGGGTAAACTTCAATATATGCTAGTTCCTTCCTCACATCATTTTGGATGATTCAGATTTGACCACAGTTTGAGATAAACATCCATGTTTTTATGTTATCAATGATATTTATATATATATATTGGGTTGGCCAGAAAGTTCATTTGGGCTTTCCATATCTTACAGAAAAACCCAAAGAAATTTTTGGCCTACCCTACTTTCATAAATTAGGTCACAGTTATATCTTTTCCATTTGCTGTATTAATAGGATATTATAAAAAATATTTTATTTCATCAAAATTTCTATGTATAAATAAGGCTGGCCACAATCATAATAAATAAACCTTAACCAAATTCTTATTTTAGAAGGAGTTTTATAAAATATGTCCTCAATTATGAACATTTTTTCCTTTCAAAAGAGCATGAGTCATATCTACATATATGATAAATGGTAATGTTTGTTTCTGGAGGTAACACTTATTCTGAGGGTAAAGCAGGATAGTATAAAATTCTTTAAGGTACATTTGTTATCTTTGTAAATGGAAAAATTAAGAAAGGGAAAAATAACATGCCAAAGGCGTGAGTTGAAGTTTAGATTTTAATCTCCATTTCTACACTGCACTGAACAGTTAATGCTTTAGCACATTAACTGTAGATGATTTATCTTTACTCACAAAATCTGCTAAGTTTAAATGAAAGTGTGAATTTCGGATATTACCAGAGGCAGTTTTAATGCTAAAATAAATAAAATTTATCTTGTGTATTTTTATGGGAGGACAAGAACTGTCTTGTTTTATATGGACAGTTACATAGATTAGGCATAAACCTTATAAAGCAACATTGTCAAGTTTAAACATATTATACTATAGGTTTGCTTCTTCCTCCATAGGACCTGCCTTTCATAGAATTATGTGTTCTGTGTCTCGGTATGTATTTGCACATTCACAAAGCAAATAGATTCAACTCAATTAAACTTGTCTTTTTGAAGTCTAAATTCCCAGAGGATTTTAAAAAATCTCAAAGAAGAAATTGCTACCAAAATATAAAACTCATTCATTTTGCCTGGACACATTTTAGAGATTCATAAAGAGAAAAAAATAATATTTTAATGTAAAACTAAAAAGTATTTAACAAAATATTTACTTAGAGTATTATATATGTTTATATTTGGATGTATTATATATATTTAGTTTGTTCACAGGTAGATGTTAAGCTAAACGGTTGTGACATAGAATCATAGATTGTTAAGGCTTAAGAGAGCTTAAGAGATGACCTGGTTCAAAAATAGGAATCTCTCTAAAATATTCACCCCTTCCATTGTCCTGCTGTATATATACATCTATATATATGTTATATACATTGTATATATAATTTTGAATTTGTAGCCAGTCTCTAAACACCATTTTAATTCATTTATTCATTAATCTGTTAACTTATTCAATATCTATAAAGCACCTGTCATGTATCAAGCATTTTTCTGGACCCTATATTAATGAACAAAACAAGATAATCATTTCTGTGCTTGTGGAGCTCATACTCTGTAGAGCGTGGAACTCCATAAACAATAATGGTCAAACATGCAAATTATATTGAATGTTAGAAAGTGATAAATGTTATAAGAAAAAGAATAAGTAGAACAGATGGTGGAAGATTAAAAGTGCAGATGTCGGTTTATTTAATGTAAAATTATTTTATATATTCATAAATGCATAAAGAGACTGTGTAACTATATATATGATGATACATTGCTCTATAAGCGGGAAAAAAATTTTAAACATTTTTATACAAGAAAAATCACTCTCTATTGATTACTTAGAAATCACCTTAATTGGATTTCAAGCAGAGTTTGACCTCTACTGTCTTAGAGCTCCAAATTTAATTAATATAGAACCACAAGCTGGTGACCTCTCATTATGCTTGTTAGGAGATGTGTCACGGCATTAGAGGAACAAACAGAAATAACCTGTGTCTTCAATCATAAGTCTCCTGAAATTGATTCTCTGCATTGGGTGCAATGCAGAGTTCTCTAATATTTGTTGCAAACACCACGCAAGTTACCTCTTTATTTGCTTTGCTCACTGCCTGGAGCACTCTTCCCCTGGTGCCTCTCATAACCAAAGTTATATAACTAAATTTTCACCCCAAATATCACCTTCTCAAAGAGAACTTTCAACCACTCTATTTACAGCAATCTCTCTGGCACTTTGGGTTTTATTATCTCTTTAGCTTCCATTTTTAGCATTGAAGCTAATTTTTTTTTTTTGCTTTGTTTCCTTTTTACTCCTCCTTTCCCTCCTTGAGTCCAAATTCAGCTCCATGAAACCCCATCTACTGTCTGTCTCATTCACAGCTATAATGCCAGGTATAGCATGAGGCCTGGCACAAAGTAAATGCTCAATAAATATTTGTTGACCAATTGTTGAACTCCTCTAATTGTTCATGGTTAAAATTTCAGGATGGGCTTATTTTTCCTTTTAAGTTAGCTTTTATACATTAGTTGAATTATCATTAAATGAAATTAAATAAATTAACTCAGTACAAGTAAAATATGGTGTAGTTTAGTGGTTATGTAAATGGATTCAGAAGTCCAAGTTCTGGCTTTGTCATTCATTAAACATACGTGCTTGAGGAACTTACATAAATTCTCCCTCCATTACTTTATTTGTAAAATGGGGATGATTTTAACACTCACCTTCAATTTTACAGAATGACTATAATTCTCATCTTTGTGATTGCAACTGTGAATATTATAAAAGGACACAAGACAAATACAATGTAATCACTCAAATCTTCAAATAAATCACCCTTGTCTTCTATTGTAGAACTGTTTTTAGAGACTCATTAAAGTTGGCACTTACAGGGAAAAAAACAAAGATTGTATACAGTTAGGTAATATCAAAGCTGCAGAGTATACGGTTACAGATACATGTATTCACTGGAAATTATCTAGAGTTCTGCAATGCACTTTGATCTAATGTTTTTCAGTTCTGCATTGTGTCCCTAGATACACCATATGTCCAAATCAAGGTTTACTACAATATGCACTTTCAATGTACTTTCTCTTATTTAATCCAACTTTAAGAAAAATGTTTTTGCTGCCTGGTTAAATACTGTGAGTTAAATTTTATCTATACATGTTATGTGGTAGCAACTTAATAATTCCGTTGGCCCAGTCATTCAGCAGAATTTACATTAAACTAGTTACACTTCGTGAAAAAAATATTCCCATTATACCTGAATATGCATTCTCATTATACTTGTGCAGAATTCCTTGGTACTCACATGTGTCCATTAAATCTTCTTATAAAAGCAGAAAGCAGACTCAAGCTATTATGAAAATGTGATTCAGAAGAAAATGCATCAGGTAAATTGGGTATGTTCTTCTAGATTTGAGAAATTTCAATGACCCTTGATTAAAATGGCCTTGCAAGTTGATGTGTTTTTCAAATGTAACATTATATGAATAGAGAATTATTTACATAGTAGATCCTGTGTTAAAATATCTATCCTGTGTTGTAGGTTGAATGTGTCCCCCCAAAATTCATATGCGAAGTCTTAACCTCCAAAACGTAACTTTATTTGGCAATTGCATTATTCCAGATATGATTAGTTAAAATGAGGCCATTAGAGTGGGCCCTAATCCAATATGACTGGTGCCCTTATGAAAAGGGGAAATTTGGACACAGACACACATAACGCTACAGGGAGAACGCCATGTGAAGATAAAGGCAGATTCAGGTTTTGCGCCTATAAGCCAAGGAATACCAAAGGTTGCCAACAGCCATATGGGATATGCAAACTCTTGTAGTCTTAGACAGAAAAGCAGTCTATGTGGTGTCGGTCCTAGAAATACTCCCTCACAAAACACTATGCCCTTATCATTTCTGATTCCTCACACCACTAATTAATTCTGGGCTATAAAGCATTGCCCTAGAAGTTTTACTTTTATATTTCCATCAAATCTAGTTGACATTTACTAACAATTATTTCTAAGTGCATTCTCCATTTATACTCAAGCACATTTCCTTTCTTTAAAAAGTTGCTGTTTAGTTAGCAAAACAGATGTCGACCATTGACTTTAGTTCTAGGTAATAAATGCCATATAGTAGCAGTTAATGGCTAGTATTTGCAGAACACTTACTACATGTCAGACACTGTTCTAACACTTTATATACATTATTTCAATTAATTCTCCCAAGACTTGTATGACATCGGTACTGTTAAAAAGTCTCATTTTACAAATGAGGAATTTCATACCCATTTGTCTAAGTAATATGCTAACATCAAGGGTTAGTAATATGCTAAAATCAACCGTCTCTGTCACATCACTTACACCATCCCTCAGCATACCTAGTTAGGGCCATGGGCAGGCCACCCCAAAATATGACTCAATGGCATATTAATTATTTTGAATTAAAGTTACTTAAGAAACAGCCAGTGCAATAGGGACCCTCATCTCTCTTTTTCTGAAAGCTAAATAAATCTCCTGTGTGAAATGTGCCCTCCCTGTACTGGGAAGTAGGACACTCTTATCACCAGACAGGGAATTCAGGGCCGAGGAGCCTGTATAAACAAACCTTGTTACTTCTTTACTAATTTACTATCCAAGCCCAAACTTTGCTCAAATCCCATTCTAATTAAGCACCTAAAGCCTAGGCTTCTTTGTCTTGCCAATACCTCACAAATTTATTATTTCTTTTTCTAACAAGTTCAAAAGCTGCTTGCTTTGACCACTTCTTAGGTCCCATTTCCACAAGAATTCCGTATGCACAAATTAACATTTATTTATTTTTTTGCCTATTAATCTGTCTTCTGTCAATATTATTATTAGTCCAGGCACAAGAACTCAAGAGAGGCAGAGGGGGAAATTTCCGCCTCCTTGACAGTATAATTATATAATAGAAATGCATAAGATTGTATTATACATTTAAAAGAAATGCAAAGTAGAAAGGTTTCAAGGAAAAGAGCAACAAAATGTATGTGGCATTTGAACTGGATCTTAAGATGCATGGGAGTTTCTAGGCAGATAATTAGAGGAAGATTTCAGTCAAAGAGGAGATTGAACAAAAGCACAGAAAGAGCCATCAGAGTTGTGCTTGCCTTTGAGGACAGAGCGGTACAACAGTACCTGGTGACCTCTGGGTGCACCACTTTTCCCCAGAGTATTGTGGGGAGTGACTAGATTCAAAACGCTTAAACCCACAACCCACCCCAAGCTCTGTGAATAAAGTAACAATTAGTTATGCTAGCATTTCAGACCCCCAATCTAAATGTCTAATCCTATTTTATGCCACTCTGACCCTTTATATCCTGAATTATTTGCTGTTCCTCTTGCCAGCCCTGTGCCATCCCGCCTCTGTCACATCACTTACATCATACCTCAGCATACCTAGTTGTCATGCAGCAATCTTCATTTCTAAAATGCACCCAGGTGATTCTAGGGCAGATGGAGCACTGATCATATTTTGAAGAACAAATTATGAGCCAGTATCTGGTTTATATTAACGAATGAAACTCTCAACTGGAAAAGTGGCATAATTATCTAGTCAAATACTGCTGTCCTGGACAAAATTTTTTTTTTTTAATTTTAAAAAGTGTTTTGGTAATCTCTCATCTAACTTTAGACAAAACAGGCATTTTGATTTTTCTTAAAATTTCTGCCTAGTTTATATGTATCTTGCCAGTGTAAATTTACTCATGCTTACTGGTTATATCTGCAAAGAATTATAAGAATGTTACAAAAATAGCATGGTAATAAATCTACATGGTAATTGTGAAAGAAAAGTTTAAGTTATTGCCTCAAATAAATGTTAACTCTAATTTTTTAAAGGCGGAAATTGTCTTTGTCCTAAAACGCAATTTAAAGTGACTCCTTGAGATGTCTAATTTTTAAAAAACGTCGTGTGCTTTGTTTGATAGAAAGTTACCAGGAATGTCCGTGGGTATACAATATTGTCAACTAACACTGATTCCCAAATCAGAACTCTTCAGAGATTAGGGTTTTTTTTTTTTTTTTGGTTTTTGGTTTGTTTGCTTGCTTGTTTTGCTTCCTTAAAATTTTTTTTTTTTTTTTTTTTTTTTTTT